>NW_017732776.1:161205-162465 GCF_001890085.2 Hipposideros armiger | reverse complement strand
AATCATAAAAATAAACACTGATTCAAGACTTGGGAACTGAAATGTGCCAGACTTAAAATGGAAACAATAGAAAAACAAGTAAACAGAGTCTGAGATGTTTGTTCTGTATAAACAAGAAGGTGTTATTGATCAATAAGAATTGGAAACTGTGGAGCAGGAGAGAATTGGGCTGGTTTCATAGTTCAAGTAGACTAATTTTGTGATTCGCCTATTTTAAATTTTGTAAGAGGCAAACTAAAGCCTTTAGTCCTTTCTAAGATTATAATCCACTATTAACATTTTCTTGTATCCTTGTTATAATTCATTTTGGTGTAAGTACAATTCAGTACCAATTTTAATTCTCCAAAAATGTGTTTCTAAGTACCTCTTACCATATGGAGGCCATGTGCCTGTAAAAGAATAGTGCAGAGGACAGTTAATCTTTTTAAGCACCTAGCATGTACTAACCGCTATGAAAATGGTAGTGAATTGAACTTTCAAGGCCCTCCTCCTAAGCAGGTTATATTTTGAAGATAAGAATATAAAAATGCTTAAGTCATGAATAAATAAATGAAATAGATTTGGGTGTTGGTAAGATGATGTAGTAGGCAATAATTTGTCATTTCTATTTGAGCACAGAAGTGAGGAAATAAACTTTGTGAGTATTTGTGGGAAAATGTTTCAGCCAGAAGGAATATTTAAAAGCCAAACTGGGAATGAGACTGGCTATTGCTTGGATTGAATATTGTATTCCCCCCAAAATTCATAGGTTAAGTCCTACCCCCCCAATTTAATATTAGGAGGTGGGGTCTTTGAGGTGATTAGGCCCTGAATTTGGAGACCTCAGGAATGAGACTGGTGCTCTTATAAAAGAGACCCTAGAAAGCTCCTTGGTCTTTCTACCATGTGAGGGCACAGTGAAAAGATGGCCATCTATAAACCAGGAAGCAGGTTTTCAGCAGACACAGAATCTGCTTGTGCCTTGAACTTCTCAGCCTCCAGAACTGTAAGAAATAAATTGTTGTTTAAGCCATCCAGGTTGTTATTCTGTTATGTCAGTCTGAATGGACTAAGGCACATTCCCAAAGGACATTGAGGAGACCACGTAAACTGAATTGTGGAGAATGAGGGAGAGTCTGGCAACATACAAGTTCAGAAAGGAAGGCAGGACAGGTCATGTTGACCTTGCTTCCTAGAACAAAACAGTTGGATATTATTCGGATGAATGGCCAAATATTGTTATAAATCCTATAATCTGTTAGCAAATTCATGAGCATTTCA
>NW_017732776.1:156937-158476 GCF_001890085.2 Hipposideros armiger | reverse complement strand
AAAGACATGGTTCTCTAATGACAATATAAAAACCATAACCTGGAGTGAGAAGGGTATTCAAAATAAAACTCTGCAAATTGATTTTCAAATGCGATGTCTACGAACAATTTTCTAATCTTAATCCAGCTCTTTCTCTTTTGTTACAGCTAATATATTATACAGAATTTTACATATTTTCTGCATTTGATGACCCAGGGCTGAAAAATATCATTTTGATAGCGAACAATGAAACATCATCTTTCCATGAGGAGATGAAAGCACATTTAGGTGTCCTTCATTTTCGCAGTCATCAAAATGCTACGGAAAACCAACCAGTACAATCCAAGATATTGTCCCATTGCAGCCTGTCTGTCATTGATTTGTAAGTATTCAGAATGATTACAAACTTCTTTCAAACAGAATTATTAGAAGCTATGAAGACAGGTCATAAAGTCTTAGAAGCTTTAAAGGTTTATTTACCATTTGTCTTTAGTTACTTTTCTGACTTTTTGGAAGAACTGAAATGTCTGAAGTGACATTTCAATTACAGCCACTTTTCTGACAAGTTGAAGAGGTTAATGATGGGAAGCCAAAAGAAGTCTGAAGTATTCCAGGGAATGCTGTGTGATCTTCAGCTTTGTTTTGCAATTAAAAAGGAAACACTATTCAAAGGGGTAGAAGGAAGAGAGAATAGAAGCAGTAAGTATTTCAGGGCACTATGACAAGGATCTGGAGTGGGCTTTAGACCAATCTTGGACAAAAGTGTAATTTTCCACTTATAACTTTCTCTTCTTCTAAAACAATTTGGTATACATGGTCTAGATGTAAGAAAAACCTGTATAGCTGAGAGTCAAAAGAACATTTCTTTAGCATACTATAAGTGTTTAAAAGACCATCTTTTTTACATTGCCTTGTCCTGTTTCTTTTATTTTTATCTGGATCAATTTCACTCTTTACCTTTATATATTTTTAGTTTTGCCTCCTTTTCTTCTCTAATTCCCCCACCCTTTTGTTTTCTTTTTCACTTTCTGATTTCTCCACACAAGGAAATTATTTTTCCCTAATTTATTTAGATAAATATATTTACTAATTTTGTCATGTTTGTATTTTTACTTTTTGGTTTTAAGATAAAGAACATTTTGAGGAAGAAACAATCTGTAGGTGCATTAGATCAATGGTTGAGCATTCATGAGCTCATTTATTTGTGTTTGTGAATAAATTATTTTCTGAGAAAAAGCCATGCCCTTTGGGAAGCTACCAAAGCTTTAACCTCTTCAGGCAAATTCAGTGTCCTAAGCAGTGACTTAGTTCAAAATATACAAATACATCATTAATATATCTAAAACTTAAATTTTAACTTCAAGCACAAAGCATGACAGAGTTACACTGACAAAATACATAATTCTTATCCAAGAACACCTACATTTCTGTTCTGATGTTATTCATTTTTATTATTTTGTCTTTGTCAGGATTCCTACAGCAGGGATGTTTGTATAATAACATAAAAGCTAAATACCTGTGTTACAAAACAGAATGAAATGCTACAAAAGCTCAGAACAT
>NW_017732776.1:147826-148797 GCF_001890085.2 Hipposideros armiger | reverse complement strand
TTTGGCAAAATCTCTGGGTGAGACATTCCTATCATGGTAGAGACGAACAAGGTCTCACTGATGCAATCACTCTGCTCCTAGCTCTACCTTCAGTCATATGAGATTCATCATGATTAAAAATCTGTGTCCCCACCCTCTAAGGTTTAAAATCTCCTTGGAGGGAGATTATATTCACATAAATTAGTCAACAAAATGAATTAAATTTTGATAATGTATCCTTTTGAATGATTTAGTGATAGAAGGGAGGCATAAAAAGACAGCAAATATATAAAATATGTGATAAGAACAGAAGTAGCAGAGAGCATGCAAACTCCCTAAGTATCATATGTTCTCAGTCGATTTTGCTGAGATAGAATGTGAAGTTGGTCTTGAATATATACAATAGGGTTAGAAGTAGCAACAGGTAGGTTGTAGTTAACAGGTGGGGAGATAAGATCTGTCTATTTATGGTAGATAGTAACATACAGAGGAGAAGACCTAAAAGAACAGCTGTAAGTGTAGAAGGGCACATTGAAGGCAGATTATGAAGAACTGTGAAATCCAGAGGCCCATGTTTAAATTTCACTCAAGAAGCAATGGGAAACCAAGATATGTTCTTTGGCTAAGTCACAGACTATGATTTTTAAAAAACAAAATCATGACTAAATAATAGCAATGCCTATTTTTTAAACATTTCCTATGGGTCAGACACTACATAAGTGCCTTCTATTTAAATCTCAAGGTTGAGATCTAAACCCAGATATTTTGTCTCCAGAACCCACGGTTTTTCTTATGTTATACCACTCTTAAGTTTGACTTTCTAAAGTTAAGCATATAAGAAAATATTATCTACTGCATTCTAACAACAATCCTAGAATGTTATTAGTATTTTACCCCTATGTTTTGCATATACTTAAGAAATTTCCACGTGCCAGAAACTGTCTAATTTCTTTATGGGCACTATTATTATCCCCATTATAAGGTTGATATCC
>NW_017732776.1:142681-143571 GCF_001890085.2 Hipposideros armiger | reverse complement strand
TATCAAATTTGTGCTATTAAAAATAAATTTAATCAGATTCCTATCTGATTCCAGGTAATTAAATGGCAAGAAATAGAGGGCATGGATCACCTACCTGTCTACTTAAGGGATGGCAGTTAGCTGGATGGTTAAAAAACAGGCAGAGTGTCCAACCTTATTTTCAATGCTTGCATCTACACATGAATGGCTTTTTTTTTTTTTTTACAAAGTCACTTAAGCTCTTTGTCTCTGAGTCATCCATCTGTAAAAGAGAAATACAGCTATCTTCCACTTTCCAAAAAAATAAAAATAAAAAACCTATGGGGAGTGTAATTAGTATATCAAACAGATTTAAAAGCTTCAAATTTAGTGTAGTTATAAAAAATATATTGGCTGTTGCATAATTTCTTTAGGTATCTTAAACACAACAGAAGCAAAATATTTTTCCAAGTAAATTAAATCACTTCATATTTTAAGTGTACATGAAATGATGGCAATATTTACAATCTAATAACATAAATGACTAATACTTGTGAGGAAGAGTTCTAATTTAAGCATTTTCTCCCTCCCTCTCTTCCTTCCTTCCTTCTTTCCTTCCTTCCTTCCTTTTTTCTTTTTCTTTTTCAGTTTGCACTATATGCTCCTGAAATGCTCAACTTTTATGAGTTCAGCAATATTTTTTCCTCATTGCTAGTAGCCAGTCATTTGTCTTCTGGACATTTAGAATTCTAACTGTCCAACAACCTGCGCTCCAGTAACAACAACCCACATTCCAGAAGCTTCAGTTTCTCTTCTTTGGAGAAACTATCTTTACCCCATTTTTATTTTTATTTTTTATTATGTTTTTCAGATAGGAGCTGACAGTTTTCTTCATGACTTCATTTGCTCTTCATCCTGTGATGGTTATAATT
>NW_017732776.1:139206-140081 GCF_001890085.2 Hipposideros armiger | reverse complement strand
TAGCAACTCCACTCTTAGGTACATAGCAAAGTTACATGAAAATATATATCCACTGAAAAACTTGTACATGAATATTCAGGGCAGTATTAATCACGGTAGCCAAATGACTATGAAGGGATAAATGGATAATCCCCAAATGGTATATGCATACAATAGAATATTATTTAGCATAAAAATATAAAATAATAAAAAGAAAAAGAAATGAGGTACTGCAGACAGAGGGAAGACCATGTCCTTCAGGACTGTGAGAAAATAAATTTCTATAGTTTAATCCAAAAAAAAAAAAAGAAATGAGGTACTGTTGCATGTTACAACATGAACTTTGAAACTGTATGCTAAATTAAAGAAGCTAGTCATAAAAGACCACCACATATTCTATGATTCTTCTTCTATGACATGTGCAGAATATGCAAATCATTAAAGACAGAAATTAGATTAGTGGTTTCCAGGGGTTAGGGGAAGGGGAAAATGAGCAGTGACTGGAAATGGGTATGGAGTTTCTTTTTGCGGTGATAAGAATTATTTAAAATTAGACAGTAATAACATGTGCACAGCTCTGTGAATATACTATAAAAACAATGAGTTGAACATTAAAATGGTGAGTTTCATCATATGTGAATTATATATAAATAATGATAATAATAGTAAAAAAATTAAAAAAATTAAAATTAAAAATATAAAGGGTATAAGATTCATTTTGTTGTTTCTATTCAGCATAACTAAGACATTCTTATAATTTAAACAAAATACAAAATTAAACTAACAGACAAAATAAGCTGAGTTCCTCAATCATATAATAAGAAAAATGTTCAAAGAAGGAAAATACAGTGATGCCTTGGTTTGCGAGCATAATTTGTTCTGGAAACAAACTACTC
>NW_017732776.1:111024-136816 GCF_001890085.2 Hipposideros armiger | reverse complement strand
TTTTTTTTTTTGTCAAACAGTAGTGTCAGAGCAAATGAAGGTATCACCATTAAGGCAATATTCTGTTCTGTAACCATAATGACAAGTAATGTAAATTATATAACAGTATTTGGTGTATACTTATTCTGAGCTTTGTCATATTCTAAACAGTCTAATTGTACTATCTCACTTAATCTTTAAAAGAACTCAATGAATTAGGTACTATTGTAATTTATATTTTAAAAATTGAGTAGCAGGCACAAAGAGAATAAATACATTTTCCAAGGCCACACAATTATCAAATGACAGAACAACTGTGTGAACTCATGGCATCTAACTCATAAACTTATGTTATACGAATTTCCACATGCATATAACCAATAGTTTTCAATATGATAAATATAACATCCATTCAGTGAAAATTACAGATACATATTGATAGCACATGGTAAATGGTCTTCATTTTCCCATCTAGGTCTATGTGCTTCAGTTTTGTTGGTCAAATGTGCCTTTTGCTCTACTGACTCCAATGTCTCCATAAGACTCCAGAAGCAAAGATCAGGTGTCAGGTTTGGAGAAATTATTTAAAACTAGCATGACTCTTTGTAAATTATTCTCCACATAGAAGAGTCTCCACCCAGACTCTTGCTACAAGGTTACCAAAGATAGGTCAGCATGAATAAAAAGGGGTATGGATTAGTCTACGTTTAAAGAGAACAAAAGTGTGTCTCCATGTATAACCCTTTGTATAATTACAATAAATAATGTTGGTGAGAAATGAACAACGTGGGTGTGTCCCTTATGTATTTTTGAGAGAGTGTTTGCAATTGGGGAACGTTGATTTTTGTGCTTGATTGATATTTTTAAAATATGTTTTTCAGATACCATTTCTCGGTGGACAGTAATTTTTACATTTATTGGGATCCTATTTGCTAGTTTAAAATAGTTTATCAACTCTGATAACTGTAGCTTCTTTATTCTGAGAGCCTTCCTTTTAAGGTAACTGGTAGAAAATAAATATCTCTTTTGTCCTTTGCAGAAAAAAAATGTAGCTTTCCTGTTCAAAATTATGAAAATATTTTAAAATTAAATGATGTGTATAAGTAAACAATTTATAACATTTTATATGGAGTATACAGTAAGTCTTGTAGGGACCATAAAATTGTGCTAGGGTATTTTTTTTTTTTGGAATGGATTAATGCCCGAGATTAGAATGTATGAAAAGACCTTTGGCATCATACTCTCAATATAATTTGATAACCTAAAGCACAAACTTAAGTGCTAATAAGCTACTTTTGAGTATATAGTAATCAGTTGTATTTATGATATTAAATCACAAAATACATAGTTTTACATCAGGTAAAAACTCAGTTATTACTGTGATAAAATTGAAGTGGGCTAAAATGAACTACTATAGGGAAAAATGTATTCTAGGAAGTTGGAAACACATATGGAAGATTTACCTGTGGATATACAGAATACAAACAAAGCTAAAATATGTATTTTTTGAAGATGAATACTTCAAGCCTGAGGTATTTTACTTTCTGTGGCTAAATTTTCCAATTGAGTATACCTTATTTAAAATTAAATTTGTTTTTCAATGAATTGAAGTAGAGAAAACAATCTTATGATTTTAAATAGTAAATTAGACACCCTTATAGATATTTCTGAAAGATAATTATAATTAAGGATATTTATGATAGGAATCAGAATTAAAAGTTAAATACTAGGTGGTATAGAGATATTTGAGGCATTTAATAGAATTCTACTTGGTGTATTAATCAACTTAACAATATAAAAATTTCCTTCTTTATCACAGAAATCCATTCTAAGTCATCAAGACTTACTGCAATGCACTTTTTCACTACCTGTCTTACTCTTATAGAAAATGCCCAATTATTCTCCACCATTTAATTCTTTCTTAATAATAAAGGGAAATAATTTTTATGAAACATTAACACATTGCTCTCAGTGTATGTTCTCTTCTTTGGAGCTTCTCGTGCATTGCACTTTTGCTAACACTTTGTGACAGGCTTTTATCTGCTAAATCAACTCCTGGTTGGGAGGAGAAAGCCTAAGGAATCTGTTGAGAGACACCTTGTCTCAATGTCAGTGCAGTGCACGCCATTAATTCGATAGGGAAAGTGTCTTGGCCTTTTTTGCTCTGATAAGTTTCTGAGTGTCAGTGACATACATCATAGTTTTCCATTAGGAAGACAAAGAGAATGAAAGGCTACAGATTAGAAATTAAAATTTTTATCCAATAGATTGTTGAAAGTATTTGATGTCCTTACAATATATCAACTATTTTTCTTGCCTTTAAACCTTAACATTTTAAGTGTTCATTAATGAATTAATAGTGAGGATATTATATTAAAAAAATGGTACATTTTTCACTTGAGTAAATTCATAGATTTCCCAGTTATGAATTTAATTTGACTAGATCTGTTCATTTAACTTGAATTCCTTCCAAGGGAACTGAACTTTATCTCTAACTCTACAACATTTGCGATTAATGCTTTCATTTTGGAGAAACTGAGTTGAATTAATAAAGGAATTTATAAACTTAATTTTATAAAGTGAGGAATTAACAGCAAAATCAATAATCATAAAAAGATTAATTTAGGACTACCTGAATAAAAACACTAGCTATTTCATGATAACTAAAACTGTTTCACAAAAAATATAGTTATATAATTCTTAAGAAACTATTCTGTCACAAAAGTTACAGGTAGGCAATGCATTACCCATACTATCACCATTAATTTATTTATATCCTTCATTCAGCATCTGGCTTCTCTTGTCTACTTTTTTCCCCATTATCAGCAATTCAGGTAATCTGAGTGGGCTGCAACTCTTTCTAGTTTTTAGTTTAACCCTGAACCCATTATTAGTCCAAGTTGCACTAGAGTGGATTCTTTCAAAACTCAATTAATGACCACTTTTGCAGATTTCACCTTCTCTTATCTCTTTTGCTTATTCATAAACCCTGGAATTTCTCAAGTTCTTTGCTTCAAACCTTTTACTGAATTATCTTTGAAAAAAAAATCTTTACTCTTAGTTCCTATTGCATGAAAAAGAAAACAAAGGAAAAAACAAAAAAAATTAAACAGCGATTCAAAAGCACTCAGATAACAATCAAATAATTCCAATAAGACCTTACTGGGTAGCTTTATTTTCTTACACATTTCATTGTTGTTAATTTAGAAGACACACTTAAAAAAATAAAAGAAAAATTAAGCCCGCATATAATTACATTCCTCAGTGAGAACTAATAATAATCTCATATAAAATTTTCCAGAGTTAATGAAATAATAATGGCTGTATTTACTGTATTTACCATGCTGTATCTTAAATTTCATTGTAACAATAGAGATGAGATTCTCCATGTTGGAGATCCTTTTTCTTGCATTTTTAAATCTTCTGTATCTATACCATATCTAGACTACAATGCTAACAATATATTTGATAAATAAATAAATAAATAAAACAGTAGATTTTGTCCATTTATTAGGCTTTAACTAATATGTATATGCTTATGACTCACAAATTGAATGTTTTTTGGATTCACTTTATCACATAATTTCAAAATCATACCCCCAATGACAGTTCATTATGAAGACAGTTTGCAGGGAATTCAAATTCAACAGGTCCAAATCTAAGTGTATCTTATAAAAAATAGGAAATGTTTTATATACTGTCTTGGAGAACTAGTTACCTTGTCTTCTATGTGAGAAATCTGAAAATGTATCTTTGATTCCAACAATTCCAGTCTATCTTCTAACACAATACTTCTAAAATCTGGTATTTACTCTCTATTACTATATTGTACTACATTGTGAAATAAAGTTTCAACTTTATTTCACTTTTGTCTAAATAAGTATAATACACAAATATTTATTTTTTTGCATTTCTATGTTCTCCCATCTCAAATCCATCCTTTACAGTGCTCCCATTGTTGTTTTGCAATATACAGATTGTAAAGTATGTTTTCCCTTACTTTATGTGGCAGAGACAGTATTATCTGTTCACCAAATAGTGTTTCTTTTTCCTTGGACATAGCTAAACACTGTGTTTTCTCCCACACTCTTGCTGCATAAATAGTTCAATGTGAGCTCAGAGGAGTATGAAAGGAATTGGTATATACTTTGAACTAAACTTTAAAAGGTGGCACAGAACCCTCCGTTACTTCTTTCCTTGTCTTACCCACAATACTGGAAGAGAAGTTACGCAAAATCTTAGAAAGACCATATTGAGGTATCCAGTTCCCTATGTCATCAATTTCAGAAGGGATGTTTGGAGTGGAGGTGGAAGCCTTCATTTGGATAGTGATATAAGTGAGCAATAAACTCTATTGAGTTAAGCCATTGAGAACTGTGCGTTATACTAACATAATTTAGAGTATCCTGGCTAATACAAAAACAGGTACGAGAATGAGTAGTATTTTGACCCAAAACTAAAATACTTATCATTAGCTTAGTATTTTGGCAGCCAGTGCCTAGGAAAAAAATACCAGAGGCTAGAAACTTTGTTGTCCACATTATACAGTGGCAAAACATTGTTAAACTGTCGGCTACAATAATTTTGGAGGCATAAAAATGTGCTTGCTTGTCTTGCCTGAAAGCTCTAAGAGTTAAAAAATAGAACTTTTAAGTAGTGTGTGCTGGCTGCTAATGACTGTTCTGGCAAGATGTTTAAAAAGAATGTACTGACTGCTCAGGAAAAGTTCAGATATTTAAACTTTACAGGACTAGAAAATGTTCTATTCTCTATAGTAGGAAAAAGAATTGAAGAGAGTTTTTGAGTAAAGAGACCCATTAAAATTTACAGTTGAATAAGTGACTTAGGTTAAAATTTGAATTCAACTTGGCTTTCCAGTGCATCCTATCGCCTGAAAGCACAGACCCACTGACACATTTGTTCTGTTATAGCCTATCTTATGACTTCATGCCTTCATGCATTTTTTTTTAAATTGTAAAACAGCTTTAGTTTGTAAGAACTTTGTCCTCTTTTTCCAACCAGATACATTTTTAGTTATCCTTCAAAAACAGAATTAAGTGTTATCTCAAGTATAATGCCTCTTATTCAGTGTTTGATTATCAAACACTTCATGGAGGGGCCACATATTTGTTATTCTCTATGGTGCCCAACTTTCCCTCCTGACCAAAAATTGTGTTAGACATGTCATATCTGTTTTGTAGAGCAATTTCCTCTTGAGGCTTACATAATAGGCAAGTCAACTTTTTGTGACTAAGCGTCTACTCTGAACTGGGCTTATCATAGTATCTCCTAAACAAAACTGGAAAACTTCCTGACAGGGATTGAATATTGACCAAATTTTCTTTCTGTTATTTTCCTACATTCTTTTCCATCATTCTCCCTTCTTACCATTCTTACTTTTGTTCTGTGTTTATTCATTAAATGCAGATGAATAAATATAGAATTTTATGTACTAAGCTAGATGATACAGAATTGAGTTTGAAAATAGCAGGATACTCCTAGATAAGAAGAGGGTGTAGACTATCTGAGACTGAAGTTTTGGGAATTCTCTTGGTGGTATTTGGACTAGGCCTATTTAAATAATTTAAACTTCTTTTTATTCTTAACTCTGAATAATCCCTTTGTGACAAATCTACCTGGAAAATTAGGATCTATCTTCCATGTGGCATTAATAGTTAATGCATTTGCAAAATAACTATTATTATTTTAATGACATAGCCATGTCTAAAACTCATTGTGCTAGGAAAGGAACCGATTCTCTTCTGCTTTTTAAAAAGTAAATATTGAATGTTTTATATTTCTAAAGCTTAAGTGAGTTTTTAAGCAACATCATGCCACAATTTTTACAGTGTCATAAACTTAAAGTTTTTCAAATAGTTTTTAAATTATACTAACAAACTAATTTAGTTTTTAAACACCATTCTCCAATATACAGAATCATGGTTTCTTATAAAAATTGATGAAATCAGGGCTAGAAGAGAAAAATTCATAGCTATGTTTGGAGTATCTTTCCTGGGAAATTATATAGATAGATAGATAGACAGATATAGATAGATAGATAGATATAGATATGAAAGTTCTCAAAAAATGAATTATGGGGGTGTGTCAAAAATTCAAAAAAGCTAGCTTGAATGATTGAATGTGCTTACATTGACTAAACTGGGGTAATTTGGGTATAAACATAAATAATGAGGTAATGGATTTTAATCCATCAAATAAAGTAAGATTTCTTGGGTTTTCCATATACTAATAAAAATAAAATAGGAGAGAAGGGAAATATTTTTTTCCCTTACAGTGGAATGTCAACTGATAAAGGTAAAAAGAACAATCATTATGTAAGAATCATTGTAACAATGTATTATGAAAAAAGGGATGTTAAAACTAATGGATGCAATTCTGATTACTGACAGGATATTTTCATTGTATAAAGTATTACCCATTCCCACTACTTATTTATTACACAATTAATAACAGTCATTTACAAAACGCAAGCTGGAGGGTGCTATTTAAACAAGTGATCAAAATTTATATCACCAGTATGGGACGAACTGATATATGCCTCTTGATATGTTGCACTAAAGAAAGAGCACTTATATGGTATAACTGTCCAAAGTGCATATCCCAAACTAAATGATAAGGAACCATCAGACACACCAAAACTGAGGGACATTAAACAAATAGGGTATGGTCTTAAAAATATCAAGTTTTTCAAAGACAAAAAGTGACTGATGAATCAATCCAGATTAAAACATACAAAGGAGACATGAAAAATAAATGCAATGTGCGATCTTGGACCAGAAGAATTCTAAGAGGGAAATTTTGGGCTAATCCGGCAAATTTGAGTAAAGTTATACGTTGGATAATAGTATTGCATTAATGTCAACTTTCCTGATTTTGATAGTTTATTATAATTATATAAGTAATGTTTTTATGTTAGGAAATATACATTGATGAATTTAGTAAAAAGGTGACATGATGTTTGCAAGATATTCTCAGGTGGTTCTGAAAATAAGTTAAAATTTTTCATTAATTATTTCTCTCTTTAGTTTCAAGGTATTAGAAATTTGAGACACAGCTAATGTAGTTTGAGGATGACAGAAAAAAGGAGAAACTTTATAAATTCAATAACAACAACAAAACTTTAACAACTACAAAAGAAAAATAACACTTTAAGTATACAATTGGTAGTATAATTTCAGATTAATATTATTGGTTGTCTAGTCACATTTATTACCAAAAATTTTCACTCATTTGTGGTGTGTACCAAGACCTTTAGTTAGTGAAAAATAGTTAAAATATAATAATAAAGTTTCATGCATTAGCAGGAATGGAATTCAGCAAGGCAAAAGGAAGCGTCTCTCAGGATTTCCAAACCTCCTTTCCAATGCACAGCTTGCCTAGAGGATATTGCATCACAGTAACATTTGCTAGAATGCCTTTGATGAGGGCTGCTCACATTTCATCCTAAATTAACTTTGACATTCAGTCTGCACATCCTAAAACTGGTTCTCTGGCACTATCATCAGAAGGTAGCATTGTTTCCATGAACATGAAAATGAGACACGCTAATTGCAAATTTTGAGACTGTAGGGAAAGAAAGAAATTTAAAACCTGTTGCAACTAAATAACATTTTCCAATATTATTTCAAAATATCTCAAGGTCATAGTGCAAAAATTGATTTAAGTAATATCTTCAGATTCTCAAAGTAACTATGAATCAAACACTAATACCCATGTATTTAATGTGCACTAGTAATTGCTTAAGATTGGAAATTATCATATTCTTACTAATTATAACATTAATTTCTCTAAAAATGTTGCATACATATTTTCAATTAATCATCTAATCAACACATTTAAGTGGATACTCTCTTCATATTTGTAAATAATAATATTTACACACTAAGTAAAATATAAGTGTATTGATTGCAAGTGCTTTTATATAATGAATAAGATATAGAATTACATAGACTATGATTTTATCTCATTTAGGTAAAAGTATTAAACAGCCCTTAAAATACATTTTTCCTAAAATGTTCTCTACATCCTGGCTTATGTTAGAAAATAAGGAAGTAAAATCTATCAATGAATGAATATAACACACTAAAACTCTCAAGAAAAATGAAAACGATAAAAATGACTATCAATTTAAGTAAAAAAATGATATTACATGCCAATCTCTCTCTCTCGCTTTTAATACATGTGTTTTCATCTTCAAGATTCAGAAATTAGTGTTCACTGAGTTGTAATTGCCCATACAAAGTAATAAACTGAAGTGGAAAATTGACAATCACAATGCTAATTAAATCAATTAAATTGGATAACTTGATATTCTCTCCTCATTTATATTAAATAGTATCTGAATTATTCAATTGATTGTCAGCATTAGTCAAATCATTGAGGGAAACTTGATTTTGACAACCAAACCGAAATTATCCCATATGTGATGTGGACATACTCTCTTTCACTCCATGAAAGAACCCTGTTCTATTTTCTGATACAATGTTAGGTACAGAACCTGATCAGCATGTGTTTGAGCATTGCAAAGCTGAGCTCACAATTTTTTTGTCATATGAATGATGGGTAATCTCTAAAACAAGCTGTCTTTTATTTGTAACCTCCCATCTAGACTGTCAAATGGTGCAATAAAAAAATCAGTGTGATGTGTTGTTCCCTTCACTGAAAGCAATGCTTCAAATGGCAAAGTTTTGCAATCCTCTCTGATGAGTTTCATAAAGCTGTTCATATAGCATATTTTCTTCTCGTATTCATCTTAAATAATGGCAGATTTACATAAGGCTCATTTTGGTAGTATAAGACAGTTTTCACAATTTTCTTTTATGTATTGTCTTATAGACGACACTAAATTATCAAAGGGCACTATTTACTATTGAGACTAAATTATTATATTTGGTAGTATTCAGGTTGTTTTAGTATTCAGGTTGAAGAGACATGCCCCCCAATACAAAACAAAACACTGGTTTCTTATTAATTTGAACTCCAGAGACAACTCTATAAACAAATGTAAAATTTTCAAAATGAGCTCCTCAACTTACTGTGGTAATTAAAAAATAAGAAGACCATCCCAATGACACTATATTGTGTAATAACTTACTTTTTTAGGAACTTCATAAACAGTAATGTATTTCCTCTGTCATTTACTTTTTACTCCATCTTTTTAGACAGTCCATCAGAGGAGTGGAAAATTAAGTGTCATGCTTTATTGATGTCATATGCCAAACGTTATGAATTAGGAAAGGGGTGTATTATAACGTCTGTTCTACTTATAGTGATAGGGACATTGAATGTTAGGAGACCATTATATTCATGTGACAAACTGAAACAGAGTTAACCATCTTGAATTAAATTATTAAATTAAATGAATAAAGAGATCCAGTTCAGGTTAAATTTCCCCAACACCTTTATAGTGGAAGCTGACTCAGAGCTAAGTATGGTTATCAAATTTTCTCATGCTTTCAGAACTTGTTTAAAAATGCAAAAAAAAAAAAAAAAAGATTTTCGGGTCTCTTTACCCAGAGATTTGGATTCTGTAGACATGGTATTCACCAAGATCCCTTTTTCTTCTATTCCAAATACATGGAGATTTATACTTTTTAATCCCCTTAAAGTTATGTGATGCAATGACAGTTTCTAAACCAGATGTGATATCTGTGACACTCTGGGTTGAAAGTTCTCTGTTTCCCCTCAGGTTAAGTTGAGACAGAGACCTCCCCTCCAATGAGAGCCATTTTAAACATGTAAGATGAGTAAAATAATCTTTCTTTTTTCAAGCAGCTATGATTTAGGTATTCTATGTTACTCCATAATAATGTTGTATGCTAGAAGTAGGGTTGGACTAAAAGTCAGCATTTTCAAAAGTCTCCCCAGTGATACATTATTCATATGGTCCATGGATCACATTTTCAAAAATGTTACTGATTTAGGCTAGCCCTTTGCAAATTATAATTCTTTTCCACTATTACATATAATCATAGCAGAACTTTGATAACTTGAAATTTGATAGCCACTGCTATTAATTGGGTTCTGCTGGAAAAATATTAGAGAAATCTCAGGATAGATCTCTTTGTTCATTTAATTCAAAAAAACGCAAAATGTTCAGGTTTTTTTTAGTTTTTCACATGAATACAATGCTCCCCACAATTTATTTTTTAAAGGCCATACTTTATTTTTTTTCATAAGGACTATTTTTTTTAGAGACTTTAGTTTTACAACAAAATTGAGAGGGAGGTACAGAGATTTCCCATGTACCCCTGCTCTCACACATGCATGTCCTCCTCCATTATCAAAATCACTCACCAGAATGGTAATATTTTTTGCTAAGGATAAACCTACATTGCTAATTTCCCAATGTCCATAGTCTATAGTTTACATAGGTCTCACTCATGGTGTTATACATTCTATAGGTTTGGACAAATATATAATGACAAATATCCAACACTATGGTGTCAAACAGAGTATCTTCACTGCCTTGAAAATCCTCTGTGCTTTGCCTATTTATCTCTCCCCCACACTCCACCCGTCAACAACTGAATTTTTTACTGTCTCCATAGTTTTGTCTTTTTCAACTATCATCAAGTTGGAATCATACCATATGCAGCCTTCTCAGACTGTCTTATTTAGTTACATGCATTAAAGTTTCTTCCATGTCTTTTCATGGCTTGATAGCTCATTACTTTTCAGTACTGAATAATATTCTATTGTCTCAATGTACTTAGTTTATTCATCCATTCACCTGGTGAAGAATGTCTTGGATGCTTCCAAATTTGGGCAATTATGAATAGAGCAATAAACATTCATGTACAGGGTTTTGTATGGACATAACTTTTTCACTCTTCTGAGTAAATACCAATGAGTGTGATTGCTGGATCATATGGTAAGAGCATATTTAGTTTTGTGAGAAACTGCCAAACTATGGGTGTAGTATTTTGCATTTTCACCAGCAATAAAAAGAGTTCCTGCTCAACAACCTGCCCAGGATTTGATGTTGCTAGCATTCCAGATTTGTGCTATTTTAATAGGTGTGTAATGGTGTCTCACGGTTGCTTTAATTTGCATTTCCTTGATAACATATGATGTGGAACATCTTTTCAAATGCTTATTTGTCTTCTATATATCTTCTTTGGTGTGGTGTCTGTTAAGGTCTTTGAACCATTTTTTAATTGGGTTGTTTCTTATTATTTATTTTTAAGAGCTCTTTGTACACTTTGCATAACAGTACCTTCATCAATCTTGTGTTTTGCAAATATCTTCACCCAGTCTGTGGCTTGTCTTTTTATTCTCTTGATATTGCCTTTTTTTTGACATTTGATATTTTTACTTTTCATTTAACAAACCCTAACAAGACACAAGACGACAGTTCTTGCCTGCCTGAGCTGACTCTCCCAAAGAAGAACAAGATGAGGCTGCAATGGAGCATGTGTCACTCCACATACAGTCTCTGTGATCATAGTTTGCTCATATTCTCTTACGCTCCCACACAGACAGACACATGCACATACGCTAACACACACACACACACACACACACACACACACACACACACACACACCTCCTTCTTTCCACCATGGAGGACGTCTTTGCAACAAGAGGCCACTGAATAATATTTGGAGAGTTCCTATGAAAGGCCTTCCCCTCACAGTGAAGTGGAATCAACAGAATAGACACGAGGTACTCAGGGTTCCATCTCTTCTTGACCAAGGGGTGGGTGGCACAAGCTAATGACTTCATCCTAGGTTAGGCTTTTCTATTCATCTACAAGGAGGTCTCTGCTTTCAAGGGATGGATGGCAAAGACCAGCCACTGGTTCATCTCTAGGATGGTGGTACTAAGTAAAGTAGGCAGGTGTGAGGGCTTGGGGGGTAGTAATTCTCTTATCTGAATCCAGTACAAGCAACTTCTCCAGCAAGTGGACAGCCAAGGGGTTGGTACCAATAAATACATTTGAAAGGTTTATCTTCGGCATCTGGGTCAAAGGCTGCAGGTAGTTGCCTGACTTCAGCTCGCAGTCTTGTTCACAGCTAGATTACTAGGTTTTAGGTCCCTGTGAATTATGTGGGCCGAATGTATACATTTGAGACCTCGGAGAATTTGGTAAATAAGGAACTGAACATGGTCCCATCTGTAAGCTTCTGACATTTCACAATGTTGCTTAGATCCACCCCCATGAGATGGCTCACAAGATACATATCTATCATTGAATTCCTTGAGAGACTGTGCAGGTGTAAAAACACCCAGCAGAACCATTACATTTTCATGTTTCATATGTTTAAGTAACCGCAGTTCTCTGTAGGTCCTTTTGGCATGAATAATGGACTGAAATGGCATGGATGGCTTCTTCACTGCCACACATAACCAGTTTTTGTGTCAAAAGCAGCACACACGGAGCCATAGGTGCTGGAGCCTGCTGGGGGCAGGTTCTGGTAACACTTGGGCACCTCCCAGACGGTCTTGTTCAACTCCTGCCAGTAGAGCATGGGCCTTTCTGGAGACATCTTCCAGCAGGGGCCTGCACTAGCCTGCACCAGTGCCTGCTCCCTGGCACCCCTTCTATTCCAGGTGGGGCAGATCCCACACTGGCCATCCTCACGGGTGCGGCTGCTCTGACACTGCCAACTCCCCCACTAGTCCTGTGTCAGCCGCAGCAGCTGGACATGCCTTGGCAGAGGTGCCTTAGTGCTGAGGGACAAGTCCCACTAAGGGCGGGGGTGTGCTCTGAGGATGAAGGCTGCGCAGGCCACCCTCGCCCTGCACCCTCTCCTGAAACAGGCGGCCTCTGGACTGCTCCAGGGGACTCAGACTGTAGCTGCTGTGCCCTCTGAGGTTTCCAATATTGCCTTTTTCAGAACAGTTTTTAATTTTAATGAAGTCTAGCTTATCAATGATTTTTTTCATGGATTGTGTCTTTGATGATGTACCTAAAAAGGCATCACCCCTCTCTTAACTTTCTAATGCTCCTGTCAATACATATAGAACAGACTTAAAATACATATATCCCTTTCCTAGTCATTAATTCATGTGTTGACTTTGCTCATTCCATCACCATTCAACATGTCTTTTAAAGTACTAACTGTGTGAGAAACACTGTTACCATCTCTGTGGAAAGGAGGGAGCAGAGAAATTCCCATGTCATACATAGGTTTGCTTGGTTTAGGCTTCCGATTCAGAGGTGAATTAAAGCCCTTTCTCAAAATTGTTATAAAACTCCTTACCTGTTGAGACATTATGGTCTAGGACAATTAGATACTTTCACACTTTATTTGATATATGGAACTGATGATTTAGTGGCATGGCCTGGAACAAAGTATCCCTTCCTAGTGGTTCTCATTTCATTCTCACTGAATGGCACATTAGCGGCCTGAAGGAGAAAATCTAATTCCCTAAGAGTCATCTGTATTTCTAGGAGAAAATTTGCCCTTCTACAGTTGGGAAAATATTAAGACTAGATTTGTTACTATTATTCTTGGAATGAAACATAATACTTTTTAAGAACCTTAAAGGAAAGTAGCAAAGGTAGTCTGGAATTAAATATTTGTCTTTGATAATCTGTAGAGTTTTTAAAACAGACGGGAATGAGCCAGATGTGATTGTTCTTTGAATATATGTAGATGAAATTCCCCAGGCTGCAGCATTTTCAGCCTTGAATAATTTGCTCTTCAACTTCTGATACAAGTTTACCAGGGAGAAAGGATACTTTTGATAAACAGTTTTTCTATATTAAGCCATCTGGTTCTATTAGCTTTTATCTTTTGGTCACATTAAATCATTGTAAAGCCATGTGCTTGAATCATATTATATAGTTTCCAATGAATGGGACTTAACTCCTTTAGGGTCTATAGCGATCATTTTAATAAGTAATGAGTACATGTAATTTCTCAGTTTCTTTTCTCTGTACCTCAGTAGCATGAGGATATAAATAACCCTATGAGATGCTTTTCTGCTCTCCCAGAGTAACTGACTACTTTAGTGATTACCATGGAGTTAATGATGAGCTCTCCTAAATGATTCATTCTAAGCCCCAAGGGACAACCAACTTCATAACACAAAAATGAAAGTTTATTTTATACTAAAAATTCTGAACAGAGGTAAGGAGATCCATTCATTCATTCAGCAAATATTTACTGAATCTCCTTCAGGTGCTGGGATACAAGAGTGGACAAAACAGGCTGTATGCTCTCATGGAGAAGATAAGGCTTTTGGGGAGGGGGGAACAGACAACAATAAATAAACAAACAAACAAATAAATAAATAAATAAATATTATATTGCAAAAAGTGACAATAGCTCTGAAAAATTAAAGCAAATGAGAGAGATTACAAAGGGGGCTGAAATTTGATACAGGACTATCAAGGCAGCACCCTTGCGATTTGAGCAGAGAGCTGAAGTAAGTGACAAGCAAATCATCTGGGATGTAGGATACATATGCTACAGTGGACTTGAGTTGTGAGTATATTTGGAATATTTACAGAATTGCAATGATTACATTGCGGCCAGAGCAGAACAAACCATTGGAGAGGATGGTAAGAAATGAGATCAGACTGATAGACAGGAGTAAAGTCATTTATTACCACTTAGGGCCTATTGAGTATCTTGAATTTCATTCTGTGTAAGAGGGAAAGCAATTTGAAGTTTTAGTTTGAGGATACAAAATAGAACAATAATAAAATTCCTTATAAGATAGCTCTGAGCTCTTCATAAGGTTATTATTTTTTAAAAATTTGTGTGCTCTATTTCTTTTACAAATCTTAGTCCATGAAGCCTCTAAAAATCCCCTCTACTGTTCAAAAATCCATACTGTTTTTGGTTCATATTTCCCACCAGCATAATAAAAGCCTAGAACTGTAGTCATAAAAATTATTTTGTTCTTTAAGATTAAATTTTTGGTTGTTTTCCTAAACCTCCTCCTTCCTTTGAAGCATGTTATCACAATGTTTACTTCCTAAAGCCAAAAATGTAAAACAAGACAAATAGATTAGTTAAAACTGACGTTTTTCAATGAGGTGAAGAATATTTTGTGTTTCACAAAATAAGACTCTATGTTCTGATCATCCTCCCTTGTCCCATTTTCTTAGGAAACTTTTCTTAACTTTCTTGTAATTTTATGTTTCTACAAGTTTTTATCCTTAACCATTAATAACTTTTGGAAAGTAAAGTAAATGAAATGATTACTGAACTGCTAGCAGTTCTTAGCTCAATACTGTCAGTTTTGTGACCGAAAAAATATTAAATGGTTAAAGTTTTAATTAAGCTTTATTGATTCCATTGATCTTAATCTACATCAGACACAGAACTGACCTGTGACTACACTCCACCACTTCTATGCCTAATTTTCTAGGTCTAAATTACACAATGGAAGTAGATGGATGTATATTTCTGTTTATCTTCTAAAATATCATCACCTGTCAAAATATTTGTTCAATAATAAAATGCTAGAATAACATTCTCTGAAATTTTGAGAGACAGGGTTTCATGAATAAATAGCAGCTAGTGTATTTACCTTGTCTGGAAGAGAAGTAACAGAAGTGCTTTTTGTCAATCAATATGAAAATGTAATTTAATCCAATGAGACAAAAATCAATTTTCCTTTCTCAAAGTTTCAAAGTAGTTAAATATCACCTGTTCTGCTTAATTAGTTTTTGATATTTGTATAAACTCACCTTTAAACTTCATAACAATACAGTTTTTGTTTGAGCTTCAGATTTCTTTTCTTCATCCTAATTGCATTCTGTTTTAGCTGGCTAGAAAGGGGAAGAGAACGCTTTTTCTGCAGAGAAACCATGTTGTTTTAACAATGGTGCATAGGATTTTCAGGCTCCGATGATTAGAACAACCTTCTGCTGCCCTGCTGTAGTCAGTAAATGAAGCTTTGTCTGCAAACCACAAATTTCTCACAAACCCACCATGCATTTTGAAAAAGGTTAAGGACATATTTGAAAGTTATACTGCTGTTGGTGTTTATAAAAACAGAAAGGAAAGGGGAACTTCTGCAATTTGCAATTGACATGTTTGAATAATTTAAAAATTCAAAACCTGATTTGAAATGGTTTAACCTAATGGGAGTTATAATGAATTAGTTAAAGTTTAGAAATGGGGCAGTTGAATGGACATATCCACATGTGCAGACACATCATATGATATGGTACTTCTAGGGCAAAATCAACTCAACTTTAGGGAGAATGGATACTAAGGCTCATAATTACTGCCAAAGTTAGTTTATATATCTCAGGAGAGAAATACATTTATGGATATAAAGAGGTCCAACCCAGACTTCCTGTCAGGAAAGAAAGTACTGCCCTAGCTGCTGACAGCCTTCAGCTATTAGAACTTTCAGGATGGTCTCAGTTTCAGAGGGCACCCTTGCTCAAGGTCATGTTCTTTTCTGAGTAATGGAAGTGGGAGGACACTGTGGGGTGCAGGAAGGAGGAAGGTATAGGGGTTTTATCATTCCTATTCAATACAAGAGATCTTAGATGAACATTTTAACTCCAGAGCTCCCGAGGGGTTGGCTGAAGTTGTTGGGCCTGCCCTATCTTGCCCTGCTCTCTTTCCTTTTTTCCATAGGTATTGATAGCAAGAGTCTGTTTTTGATAAACATGCTGACACTAAACTCTGACTCATATTTGGTTTCCCTCAGGATATGACCTATGACAGCACTGTTGTCCAGTCCAAAGATTATCATGGATTCTTGAGAGATATATGCATTCAGTATATTGTTTTTTATATTGTCAGCAAAATGTTTTATATTTGGCCTAGATTATTGTAAAAAGAAATGACAATAATAGATTCCATGAAGTTTTATTTACTAGCATTTACTGTCATCTCTCGGGGACTATAAGTTTCTTCATCTTTACATTCATGCAACCTATCTTAGAGAGCTGTGGTTAGGATTACAGAATTAAGTAAAACTGACACTAATTAAATAAATGGATAATTTCAGAGATAAAAAGAGCATAGTTCTTAAGAAAATAAGCTTTACTCTTAGTCTGTTTTTGTTCAAGAAATATATTGGCCCCTTGGTCATAATGAGTCCTTGATCAATTGGTTAGTCTTAGTTTCCTGTCCCATAAAATGGGGATAAGAAGTAACCAGAAATATCAATGTTTTGTTGAGATGATTAAATTGAATGATTTATATCAAATTTTTATATATCTGGCTCTTAGTAAGTCTTCAATACATATTAGCTATCTTTTTAATAAAAAATGAGGGAAACTGAAATACAAGCCTCATTTAAACCATTCTTTGTTACTACTATTCCTTCTAAATTACCATCAAAGTGACTACATAAAAAAATACAAAATTTGGAAGAGAAATCTATAGCTGTACCAGAAACTAGCAAGGGAGCTCTGCCAATTATTCTCCATTTTCTCCGTACACCTACCCTGACATTCTTTGCCTTACTCTATGCCGAAGAGGCTATATCCCGAGGACAGCATGACAAGGCTCTACTGACCAGCTGGCTTCCTGGAGAAGTTCAGGCAGTGGGTTGTACCTACAGGTTATATGTATATGGGAAAGAGAGAGACAGAGGGTGCCAAAAAATGTATACACATTTTAAGAAAAAGAAAAATTGTATTAAAATTGTAATACATGATATACACCAATGACAAAAGATGAATACAAGCCACATGTATACATTTTTTGGCACCCCTGGTATGCGTGTGTGTGTGTGTGTGTGTGTGTGTATGCATGTGTATATGTATATGTATATTTTTTTCACTGATTTTTATTTTTTGGGGGCCCCCTTCCTGTTTCTGCCCAGCACCTCTAGCAATAGCTGTGTCGCTCCTAGGCTGCAGCCCCTCCTCCACAGTTGCAGTTCTCAATCATCCCCCCCCCCCCCCCCCGTGACCCTGGTTCTTCCCTGCGTCCGTTCAGCCCTGGAGTAGCTTTGGGGTTTCATGCGATTGCTAATTACTGATTACCTCCCAATCCCTTGCTTATTTCGTTAAACCTGCCTATGCCCATGAAAGTGGTCCCTGTATTGGGGTTTTTTTGTTTGAATCATCTGGGGTAAATACTGGTTTATCCTGGGACCCAGACACGTGACATACAGTCACTTGTTTATATATGTGAATATTTGTTGACTTTGTAGGGTTGTACTGTAAGTACTTTAAGTATGGTACTTAATGGTACTAATACTAATTTTTTCTTCCATTCTTTGAAACTCCAATGACACTTATACATAACACTCATAAATAACTGCATATTGACAGGCATACTCTCTATTATTACATTTTAGGGTAATACTTTTTATGCAGGAATAATATGCAGGGTGCTATAAAAAGGGCATCATATAAAGGACACTCAGCTCTGCTACATGTCTATGGTCATTGGTGTTCTCTAACTGAGGCTCAGCTCTATTTTTTAAGCTTCACTTAAAAAACTTTATATAGCCACAGAACTATTTTCAAGAATAATAATAAAAAATACCGCCAATTCAAAAGATATATATAACAGAATTTACACGTACTTTTATAGTGTTCTTTTACTTCCCTGAGAAAACTTTGATCACAATAGTTTTAATTTTCTGGATATGAACAGAGTTGACGAGTTATTACGATCCATATTTTTTTCTTAAAGAACTCTAATCTGCTTTGCAGATTAGACAAATTGTCGAATTCGAGACAAATTGTAAAACTGGCTTTACACGTACATAGTGGTAAGAGAGTGATTGATTCCATGTTCACTATTCTCTTAGAAAATTTTTGTAATATTATTACTTGGTAAAGATTCAAGAGAAAAATCAGTATGGTGACTCTTGCTAGGAAAACAATGTCACTAGTTGCTAAAAAACAAGAGATGTCTATTTCCAATTGAAGGTTCCACTATAAAAACAGCCCAACTTAGTTGTATGTTGTGTCTAATTGTCCCCTGTTATTTCATGTCATTTAATTTTCTCTTTTCTAAACTAAGCTGAATCACTTTTGGATTAGAATAGTCCTTACCACATTAAATTTACTATATTAGCATTATTATATCATTATTGTTATCATCATTGTGGCTGTTTATTATTGTTTAGCTAGATGAGTATCTCTTCCATCTGTTTTTTTGAGTTGGGCTATTTTCATTTAAGATAATGCATATTTAAATAACAAAATAATATGTCATAAATTCATAATATTTCAAAAACAATGCCAAATTGTTCTTGTAAATAATCTGTTATAAGTATTCATATAAGTAATCAATTATATTTTAATTGGGTCATATATATATAAACTAATTTAGAATATATATATATATATATATATACATGCACACACTAATATAAAATGTACATTCTAAATTTATTATACATTTTAATTTACTTATAATGTATAACTCATTAAGTAAATTTCAATAAAATATAAAAGTAATTTTATTGAAATATGAAGTAATTAGGAAAATTTGATCAGATTTTGTCTGATGAATACAGTGCTACAAATTTCATGTTGTGTACACTTCTGCCTATTGGAATAACTAACTTGGAATTATGACATTTCTAATATAATTGATTCCTTATTAAGTTTTTCCTTCAAATAATAAAAATACATTACAATTTTATATTATATTAAAATATTTACTGGGTAATTTACCAGTATAATTTCATGGGAAAAACCCCTGGGAGTCTCTGTAACTGATTATAACTATAAGAGTTTCCAGCTCTTCAATTTCTTGTGTTTGTCTCTAGTTGAGGTCAGCAGAGAAGAACATCTTTACCTTGACAGAGCCAGAGATCAGAGCAGTGAGCTGAGGGTGTGTTGACAGAAAATCTTGGGATAGCAGAGGCCAGAGAAGAGGTAAAAGGCAAAAATAGAAGTGATTGAGGCCAGCTATTACCCAGCCAGAAGCCAACTTTGCTTTCTGAGATCTTATTAGACTCCCTTTGGGGATGCTCAGTTATGTATTGGAGAATTCTCAGTGAGGAATAATAGTAGAGCTCAGATGTCATTTGATCTTAGGTTTATCCACACACTGATGAGAACTTTGAATATTTTAAATATTGATATGGCTAATTAAGTCTTATTCTGATCTTGTTGCCCAAAACATAAGAATTACAATATAGGTTTTGATATCTTATTTTAAACATATTCTCGAAGTATAGTTTATGAACATAAGCTATGATGGGATTTTTTAAAATGGTGTAGGCACAAAAAATGGCCCCTTTTTCCAAGAGTAACTTTCTATAAATCGCATCAAGTATTTTACATAAAGTACTTGGATGATATTAGATATTCCTTTCATGAAATAGAAGCACTCTCCACAGTTTTAAACTGAGTAACCTGTGATATTTATTTTATAATCTGAAAATGAAATAACCACAAAATATAAAGGAAATGTTATGTTCTATTTTTGAAAAAAATGATAAGTGATTAACTATGGCATATATGACTCAGAGAGAATTACGAATTTAAGAAGTAGCATAATCTTAGAATTTATTTTACAGATCATTTAGGATATACATACTAAAGTTTCTGCTACATTATGCTTAGCCTCTCAGATTCTTTTTTATTTAAATGTGTTCTTTGTACCAGAAAGGAGACATTTTTCTTTACCTCTCCCTCCAATTAGTGAAAACCATGAATACCTTTCTTCACATGCTTACCTAAACATTATATAAATCTTTACCTAGTGAAGATCTATTGGATGACAATTTCAGAGTTTAAAAAAAAAGCATCCCTACATATTATATAAAATAACTGCCAAGAAAATGTATAACTGTATACATTTCTTTTTGGAAACAAAATAGTAAATTATTAGTACTAATAAAGTAGATTGTTGGAAGATTACAATTCGGGGACTGAGCAGTAGAGTCAGAAATGCTATTGGCTCTGGTGGCTTTGCAATGTGCCAGTTTCGCTATGCTGATCTGCAGTTTCCAGATCTACTCTCTCTGAATGTTTCACTTGAAGATGGGCCACAGAAGGTGTTCTTGTGCAAGATTTGGAGAGCTGAAATGAAGCAGCAGCTATGTTGTAGTTCACACGCACTGTCACTCATCTGCCAGCTTATCTCTTAAGTATGAGGCTGCAGCCAGGACGGCAACTGCTCCACTATTGCCTAGATCCTCCTGTAGCTTTTTCCACTTTTGGACCAGGCATTTAGCGCCATGGGAAAGGGTACCAGCTTCTGCAGGACAAGCCACATCATTAATATCAGAAGCAGCAAAAGCTGACATGGCTTTTGCTTTATGGGATACTGCTTCTCTTTGTTCCCCACCATTATATATACGTCTCCTCTTCCTCAGTACCTGCCCTGAACATTTCAGGATCCAGCATCAGACATGGGTACAGCAACCTTACAGAGAATGCCCGAGCAGCTCCCACAATTATATAAGGTCAAACTCCCATGACAAATTCCATATAAATACCTCCTAGTGGTTTAGCTCCTTTGATTGAACCCTGAAACACTGGCTCTTAATATAAGCCTTCAAAATATTTACATACTTTAAAGATTCAGGGATAAAACATTTAGCATTTGTAAATAATTTCAAATTAAATTATTTGAAATGGTTTAATTTCAATTAAATATATTGGTATATATTTAGCTGACAATGTATAAGAATTTATAAGTGAATGAAATAAAACCCACTGTAAGTCTGATGTCACATGTAAAACTTCATGGTGATAGTTTTCCCTCAGGTCACTTTATTTCCAGGTGTATCTACAATATGTGTATCTAAGAATCCAATTTTCACATGAGATGTGTAATTTGATTTTGTATTACATGGAGATAAGCTCTAGAATTATATTTTCTTGATTGTAAAAGGTCTTTAGAGTCCTTTGAATTGCAGGTACACATTTTCTTCATTGAGAGCTTTGAATACATAATTAGTGGACCAAACCAAAGCACAGAAGTGACATAGATCTTTAAAGGAATATATATCTGATAAACTAGGCTAAAATGTACAGTCACTCACAGATATTACTTTGATAAAGTTGTATTTTGATTTCCTCATCAAGTATTAAATCTACACAAATTTTAAGCTGTTGTCAAAGATACATGTGAGAAACCTAATGAGAATCAGATATCTCTTTTTCATCCACTTTAAAGAATGTAGCTTACCTATATTTGGTGGGTGGAGCTACATGAGTGGATTTGAAAATTTGTCATCTTAGGAAAATTTTAGAGAACAAAATGGCTATAAAAACAAGTTTCATGGAATAAAAATAATCATTTTTTAATTCTAACTGAAAACTTAGGTTTTCAATTACAATTAGGAAATGTAGGAGAAAAATGGTTTTCTTAGGTTGTGATATTGATAATTTCTGAGAGCAGCAAAGTAATTTTGCTTGTATTCAGAATTTATATTAGAAGTGTGTACTAGCAATGTAATTGTATGATAAAATTAAAAGAAGAATTGGGACTAAGTTCAGTAATATCAATATAAACACATCGTCTATTTTCCAAATGTCTCCCTTTGGTACAGATGGGCAAACTTCAACTTTCTTTGGATTCAGTCAATTTCTAACTCTACCCATTTACCTGGCCCTCAGACAACTTGTTTTATCATTCATCCCTTATGAAAAAATATAAAGAATATTCTATTAGTGACATTCTTTTATTCATTATTTCAACACTCTTCTTTCTCTTGCTAGGACTGAGAACACAGAGTCAAGCTTTCTGTGATTAATTAAACAAATCAAAGTTCTTCCAAAACATAAATTGCTAACTATGTTTTTGGTAACAAACCCTTGTCCTTGGGTAATTTTCTGTTAGTAAAAGATTTTTCATCTTATCAAAGAATTTTCAGGCACCGAAGGTGCTGAGGGCCTCTGAAGTCCTAACTCATAGAGAGATTCTAAGCACAAAGCCATTATTGCACACGGGAATTTGGTGGAAAGAATATGCATGAGAGTAAAAGTTTTGAAAAATAAGTCAAAGAGATAAAGGGGAGGAATGTGATTATTTGCAAAGTCAATATTTTGACCTAAATATAATCTGAAATGTTTTTAAAAATGCAATACACAACTGGAAGAGCCTACTAAATAATTTAGTTCATAAAGATGCAATCTATTTTAAATAACTTGTACATCTTTAGTTTGGGGAAGTTTTCACCACCTAAAAATGATAAAAGTCCTAACACACTGCTAATGCTTACTCTAGTTTCTAATAGCTCCATTTTAAATTATTTTTCATCACTTGATGATAACTTTGGCCTAGTAGGGCAACTCAGAAAATTCTCTCCTGGCACTTAGAACGAACTCTACCATCAGTGCTTAACCACTTTTATTTTCTCTACTTTGTTGTGTTCTGGGTTATAATTCATTTCTATCCCACTTTATGTTCAGCGAGTGAGAAAAGTGCTCTGAGGAAATGCATATAATCTCAAGAATATTAAAACATTTAACAAATATTATTGAATAAAAAGGCAAATGTTAATAGTATTCAATATGACTGAATAAATTTGGCATATTTGTCTTAGTATATCCATGTAACAGCAAGAGGTACATTTCCATATAGATGTATATATGCTTCAGTGAATCATAACCATCTCTTTAGTCCTTGTATGCTGTTTAAGATTAATTATGATACATATTCACTGCCACGACAACAATCTTATCCATAGATGCATCTGGAACCCTGTCAGCATTTAGTGCAGTGCTATTTCTTTTTCTAGGTTTTGATGTGTCTTCCTAAATAAGGTTTTTGAGAACACAGACATGAACCTCCAGGTGATCCTTATTTCTGTCTTAAGAGACAGGATATAATTGCCTTTCACATTTTCCTTCTATCACCTCTTATTTTAGCATTTAATCCTTCACTCATTAAAATAACTGCTTGAAGATGGCATTTCTTATTAGAAAGTTATAGATATGCTAAGTGGAGTGTGACAAATGAATTCTATAATTTGAAAACTTACTAGCTATCAGGTAGTAAGCAATGATTCTTGCCAGTTTTATTGACTATTAAAGAGACATTTTATAGCACATGCTGCTGCAAAGCCTCTGTTTCCAAGTTAAAGCTTGTTGTGCTAAAGTGTACACTGGGTTTTTCGATATTATCATTCTAGGGCCAAGTCTTACATAGGTGGATAAAATAAAAGTTTTTGTCTCCTTGGGAAGAACACATTTCCTGTTGTTAAATTATATACATCAGTAACAAATCTCGGTAGTTTAGCGATGCCAAACTTGTTTGAATTTTTTTTTATTGGTGAACATACATGTAAATATGTGTTAAAGTTTATTTTCATAACTTGGTAAGGTTTTATTTTGATTTATTCTATAAGCAATAGTGTGGTCTTTCTCTAAGTTTGTTGATGAATTCCTCTTTAAAGCATTTTCCATCTTGCAACAAAATTCCTTGCATAGAGTTACATGAAGCCTAATCGCAAGTTGCAATGAATTTGATAATGTTAAGGTATATATTATAGTATACACATGGCTTGGAGTTCGGAATTTAACAGACTTTGTTATGTACTAATTTTGTGTTCATGCCTCTCAAAGACTCAAGTTTCTCACAGGTAAGGTTAATGGTTGGGGTGCATGTTTAATTAGATAAAAGACATCACATATTTTGAATGGTGGCTGATACATAATAGGCCCTTAATAAATATAAATCACTCTCTACAAGTACTTATATATCCAGTTCTCACAACCATCCTTGTAAATGTGTCATCAAAAAAATAATAATAAGTACCCATTTTGAATTCAAATCCCTTCTTCTTATAATCTTTCCAAGAGACACACTTGTTCACAACACTTTTTAAAATTGTAAGATGGCTGATTTAAATGCAATAAACTCTACAGTTATTTTAAAATAATTATCAGTAAACGGTTGATTCTTTTCTAGAAGGTGATGTTAGTATTAGAGTGAAATTTAATTATGTGTCTCCTCCCTCAAAATTACAAAGACAAACTATCTGGTTTTCTCTTTTTCAATTAAAGCATGAGACTTATTTTCAAGTTATTATGTTTATATTGCAGTGAAGTTGAATTGCAGCTCTAATTACATGACATTCTTTTTGAGGCATAAATAGTCAATATTTTAAAAATCATGTTTGCACTTTCTGGTGAAAATTATAGTCACTATAATGTCAAGATGAATGTGGATTCATCCAGTTGTATTTAAAATGACAATGTACCAACAGCAATAATGCGCATTAATTTTATACAGTTTTCCCATAATAATCTATTGGTACACAGTCATTTCATTAGAGACTCTTGCATATTGAATACAATGTTTATTAGCTATAATTTTAAATATTTTTTTCTTTCCTTACCCCATCATATAAATATTTATTAACTGAACAAGATTTCTTTCCTCATTCTATATGAAAATTCATACAATTTTGTGAAATTTCTAAGCAATATTAGGTTAAAAAAAACTACTGCTTATTAATATCACCAAATATATTCTGAATTCAGGTATTCTGTCTTGCTAAGTAATAATACTTAAATCTTCAAGTGCAGGTAAATTTGTCTACCTTCCTCAAGTGAGGGAGTAAAGGAGATAAATGCAGACATTCTCTGACAAAAGCATTTGGCTGGGGTGTGTAAAGTTCTGCTCAGTTGACAGTGGCCTTATTCCTGGGGTGAAATAGAGACACCACAGGGAATGAGAAGTGAGAGAGTTTGGAAACTAGTAATATGGAGGAAGGTATAAAGGGAAATATTAAGAGAGTGAAGGTTATCTTATGGTGTCCACTTTATGAGTAATAAAATACAGGTTGACAAATATTTGTTACTATAGCTAATCCTGGAAAATAAACTGGGAAGGAATATTCAGAAAAGTAGACTTTACATCCTACACTGTCCTCTAAAAATCTGGATAAAGTTTTATTTGATATACGTTTTAAATGATTCATCTTCTTCTCACCA
>NW_017732776.1:18597-110992 GCF_001890085.2 Hipposideros armiger | reverse complement strand
TATATATATATATATATATATATATATATATATATATATATAATATATATATTAGCAGGGCAGACCTGCTTTAATTGCTATTCTATATTAAAACTCATTTTATTTTTATCACATCATTTATACTTTCAGAAGAATTTATCTAATGTCAAAAAATACCTGTAGTTTCATTGGACTTACATGTCAACAAACATATTAATATATATAAAATATGAAAGCAACTGATCTAATTCCACATAAATATATATAATTCCATATAAATATTATATATTTATAATATCATCACTATGAGAAATGGGATCTGGATATGTGTCTGCATGCATGTCTTTGCACACATGTGTGTATACCTGCGGATTATTTTTGCTTATAGTTGCTTGGAATCCTTCTGACAATATAAATTAAACATTTTACATGTTTTATATTTATTTCCTAACTTTATTTCAAAAGGACACAGTCTTCTCAATCATTTATATGATTTTTTACTCATAGTATTTTAAAATAGCTGTTGATTACTCTCTTTGCAGAAATTTCAGAAGAGAAGGGAGAAGATATGTGAGTGCAATCCTGACCAGAGTTTTCAACAAGAGAAAAAAAATAAACATCACCATTTTTTTTTCCCCTTTCTTTCCACCTTTGAGTCAAGGATTGATGTTGCCACTCTGCCATGGATTGAAATGGATCTAATGTCTAATTAGAAGATCTCATATTCAGGATCTCAGGACAGGGGTACTGCCTGACAAGTTGCTATTGGAGCATGGTAAGAGTCAAGTGCTTCCTTTTGGCAGTGCCTGCTTACAGATTGGTCTTGTCCAGGTCTTTTTCGAACATGCCATAGCAACTGTCTGTTACTATTTTTGTGCCCTAGTGTCAGTGTTCTTCTCACAGTGCTATCACACAGAGATTAATGCAAGAATGTAATCACTCCTTTCCATTATGTCAGTAGGTGATGACAAGAAAAAGTGATAGAGCCCCATGAAGACAAATTTACATTTTTTTGCTGAGTAAATTGTAAAATAAGGCTCTTGAAACATTTCCCATTTGTGTTCCATAATTTGAAAGCAATATGATAAAATGAAACATGAATAATGTGCAATTATGTGGCAATTAAGAGAAATCCTAAGATATATTTCTTTTTAGATGGAAAGTTATTTGCTTAGGATGGATTTTCACAGAACCTGTGCTGATGTTGTCATTGGTGATGTTATTGCTGATGCAGGTTGTGTGGGTTCATCCTTTATGAATCACAAAATTCAAAAAGTTGTATCAAAAATTAGTTCAAGGGACAGTATTTCTAAAGGACAGAAAGAGAAAAAAATGAACTAAACGCAAAACTGTAAAAGGTCACACGGGACTAGCTTGGAACTCCAGATGCTGATTTGCTCTAAACTAAATAAGCTGTGTATCTCATATCAGTTTGATATATGGAAAACAGAAAAATGTCCCCTTGGTTCAAACATTCCAAGCTCCTTAAACAATTCTAATCAGTAAGGAGTATGTTGCAATCCCTGTCTTTCTGGTTTTGTTATGTGACTTTGATTTTTTGCGTGTCATTAGCCTCTGTATAGCAGTTCTGGTATCTAGTGTGCCTGTGGTGACATTACAAGCCTGAAACCTGTTATTATGGTTCTAATCAATACTGTCAAAAATCCAATAATAGCAAAATTAAAACAACCAGATCAATAAAACAGTATTTAGCAAGAGTTTATTGTGCACATACAAACATTTTGTGAAGTAGGAGCTCTAGAACCAACCAAGGAATGAGGCTCAGAGGTATATTGTTATAGGACAGTTTATACAAGGGAAATGAGGAGGCTGTATATTCTTTACAAAGATGGGTTATTGCATTAGAGTTTTCCTATGGATAGGGGATTGGTTATAAGAGGTTTCCTCATGACAATTTGGGGGGACAGCTAATGTGGTGTTTATGATTTGCAGAGCATTTATAAGAAATAACCTAAGTTTCACTTATGTTTATGACATAAGCAAGATTTATTTTGCTTACATAGCTGACATGGTTTTGTCTGCTTGGGGAATTATCAAGACTGGTCTCCACTTTGTATTTAATTTTAACAAGACACTGATGCTTGTCTCACTTTTCTAATTTAGGTTTTAGTTTTCCTTGATAATAGAGCCTTGCCGTGAACCCCCGGCCTTCTTTATTAGGTCCTAGAAGCACGCTTGGCTCATGCTGTCTTTCTCCCCATGTCCTATTGTCCCAAACTACTTTAATTTTAGGCTGGGTTGGGCTTATCTGACAGTTATTTTTTTGCTCATGATTGATTGTACTGCCACCCATCTTACTGCCTTCCAGTCACAACGTCCATTATTCTCTATCATATTAAACCTACTGGATATAAATCAAGTGCAAAATAATCTATCAAAAGCACAAAACCAAAAGGTGACAACTTAACTTAGAATCGAGATTTTTACATCTTAAAGGCCAGCCCAAGATTTGGTTCAGTTCCTAAAAGCTTAATTCTTCCTATTTCTGATTTTTTTTTCTCTTCTTTGCTTATCTAAATGAGAAGTCCAAGAATTCTTCTCAGTCACATAGTGGTTAAACTTCTTATTTGTTATATTTATAATACAAAATATTAATTCCAGAGCTCTTATCCGCAATCCTAATACTCCCACAGAGACTATGAAATATGTGATGCAAACTTTTCTTATTTTTTAAAATAGTTTTTAGATAGCCCACCTGAAATACAATATAATTCTTATGGTAAATCTGCTGCATATATCAACTTGAACATGTTATATGACTTTTTTTTAACCAAATAACAGAAATGGTTTGCAGATAAAATCTAATTTCCCACATTTACAAATGCATCCTCTACATATTCCATTTGGTCTCATGACTATTAACAGAAAAAAAAAATATATATATATATATATATATATATAGTAACTATAAGATGCAATGATTTTGGAATTTTATTTTACATTAATGGATGAGAAACTACATCTGCACGCTTTCATCAATTGACTTATGTGTGCTTTTGAAATATATTTATTGAGGATCTATTATTTGGTATGTGGATCAGGAGAAAAATACATCTGTAGCCTGGACATCCCATTTTTAAACCTAGGGCTCTGACCACAGAACACCTGCTGCTGTATTTGTCGCCATAATTGGTTCTGATCTTTTGGCCCAAGGTTCTTTGGGTTAGTTTTGGTTGCAAATAAACACTCATCCTTTGGCACGTACCTTCTTATAATTATGGTCCAAAGTTGTTGTACAATTTCTGAACATATTTACAATTTCTACACATATTACATACATATTATGCAACTTGGAAAATATTAAGAATAGAAAAAAACATGTCTGATTCATTCTCAAAAACACCATCATCAACAGTTTTTGGTTTTGTCTGTTGAACATATTTCAATAATAGAAATATTTATTATAAATATATTTTACTGATAATAATTGAAAAGGAGAAAAAAATACATTTATATTTAAATACTCACCTTAATTTGGCAGGAGATTTTCAACTATATTTAGCCAAGTACACCTAAAATACTGATAATTATAACATGGAATAGGCAGTCATGTACTGCATAACATTTAGGTCAGTGACAAACAATATGTACAACAGTAGTACCATAAGTATATAATGGAACTGAAAAAGTCAAATCTCTTAGTGACATTGTAGCTGCTGTCATAATGTTGTAGTGTTACGCATTACTCATGTGTTTGTGGTGATACTGGTGTAAACAAACCTACTGTGCTGCCAGTTGTATAAAAGTACTGTGTACCATATTTTTATTGTATCTTTTCTATGTTTAGATGTGTTTTGATACACAAATACCATTGTGTTATAATTGCCTATAGTATTTAATACAAAAACAGCCTGTACAGGCTTGTAGCCTCTGTATATAGTAGGCTAAACTATCTAGGTTTATGTATGTGCACTCTATGATGTTTGCACAATGAAGAAATCACATCCTGATGCATTTCTCAGAACGTATCCTAGTCATTAAGTGACGCATGGCTGTGTACATACACACACACACACACACACACACACACACACAAACACACCAAGTATGTATATTTAATATGAGAAACTGACAAAGGTATTTACAATAACACACATATATACACAGGCCCAAACTAGTTAATGGAAAAAGATAACTACTCAATATGACCAGGTAGTAGCCAGTTCATTTTCTCTGGAGCCTCCTCAACAAGTATTTTTATACAGTATCCTTTTAAAATTAAATCAGCAAATAGTTATTGTAGATTTTAATAGCAATTTTCTAACAATGCCTTATCAATAAAGTTTTCAAGAAGATATTTTATATTTTGTTAAATTTATTGGTGTGACATTGGTTAATAAAATTATATAGGTTTCAAATGTACAATTCTATAATGCATCATCTATATATTGCACTGTATTCAACACCCAGAGTCAATTATTCTGTCGTTATATATTTGACTCTCTTTATCCTCTTAAGATGCTCTATATCAGTCTATTAAGTGAAAGATAACAGAATATTTCTATATTATAACATTTTAAAATGAATCTAACAGAAGTCAATCTTGCTGATCTGCTCTTAAATCTTTGTATTAAAATGGGGAATATATAACATCATCTTTATTTTCTCTAGTTGTAAGAATTACAGTGTTTCTTGTGTACACCTGAAACACACGAAATCTTTTTCTCTTTTGTTATAAAATCTGTTTTTAGCACTGGGAAGGCTACATTCATTTACACGTTAATTGAAAAAAAATAGTGGAAAAATACTAGTAAGATGATAAAAAAAGAAGTCTATTTATCCCACCTAAATTTAGGTGCCAATTTTTCATTCTTTTTAGACAGGAAAATGACAAGGTCATCCAATTAATTACACACATAGATTGCAATTTTGCAGCTATCTGCAGGCAAAAATGAGAAATCTATTAATCAATGAAAATGAAATGAATCATAAGTTCCTCCTGCCCCCTACACACAATTTTAAGTTTTGTCTGATATGGGATGTGATTTTTATATAGATTTGAAGATGAAGAAGCTCATTTATTTAGTCAGAGTTCATTCATTAAATTGTTTTCACCTGTCTCTGTTGCTATGAAATCAAACTACTCTGGATAAAATCTCATTCAGTTTTTAAGACAGCAGACTTATTATCCCTAAAGAATGGCTAGAATGATGAAAACCATACGTGATATGTTTATAACTCCCTGTTTTAAACATAATTGAAAAATACTTTTTATAAAGTAGGGGGAGCAGTATTACTTCACACATTTAATCTTATTGAAAAATACCAGGTGAAAATAATAGTAATATTTCCTATCTAATAAACTTCATATGGGGGGAGAATAATCTAGCTAACTGATTTGCTAAATAAAACTACTTATCAATTTCCTTTTGGTAGAAAAATATAATATTTGTAAGGACATACTTATTTCAGATTGATTGTCTTCCAAATGGCTGGATACTATTTTTTCTTTATTCTTTGGATAGACTGACAAATGTTTCACATTCAAATAGGTAAAGGATTCTGTGCTTGATTATAACAATAATTTCAATATTCTAGGAAAATACTTATGTGACATATATATGACTCATTCTAAGTTCATTACAGAAATCATTGTGGTTTAGAGAGGGGACAAATAGGAAAATACTAGATCTTTCTATAATATTAAAGGTAATATTATTAAGTTAAGAAAATTGTGTCCAAAGCCACATTGAAAAGATAATGTATAATATTAGTTGTCATGAAACAAAACTTAAATAGTAATACCAAATTTCTATCTCTGGAACTTCATAAAATATATTAACATTGAGTAAGTCTATAAAGAGATTTTGGAGGTTTTCATCAAGCCATTAGAAACATCCCCATAAGCCAGGCCTCTGAATAGAGTTTTGAAATTTAACAGAAAGAAAGAAAGAAATATGTGAGGCCAGTTGCCAATTATTTCATTTGATATCCTAGAAAAAATGTTTTTATTTGCCAAAGCTTGAAGGCAAAGTGTTTCATCTCTACTTATACTATCATTGCCTGAAGATATTCTCTGAGAAATCCATCACTTCTGATGTCCCTCCCTCCTTTACCTCCATGATATATCCATACAGATCTCAGTGGGATTCCCTCTTTCTGCAACTTCTTACCACTTGAGGTTCACCAACTCTCTTTGCTATTTCCCTGCTACTCTTAGGCTTAAATTAAATTTTCTCCTGGCCCACTACAGGTAAGCCTATAAAGCTAATATCTATCTTCATAAATGCATAATAAACCAACTTTTACCTAGAATCATGCTTTATCCTGAAGTTGGGATAATATCCTCTGTTTCAAATTGCACAGGTGTTTCTAAAAGTTTTACTTACTCCTTGGTTTTTGGCTTGTGAAGCCGTATAAAGGATTCTATTTTTTTAATTAAATGTATTGGGGTGACATTGGTTAGCAAAATTATATAGGTTTCAAGTGTATATTTCTATAATACATCATCTATATATTGCATAGTGTGCTCACCACCCAGAGTCAGTTCTCCTTCCATCACCACATATTGACCCTCTTTTTGCTCTTTGACCACCCCCCACCCTTGCCCGTTACCCTCTGGTCTGTGCAAAGCATGTCAGAGGAAAAATGATTTTGCTTCAATCAAGCCTTCAAATAATGGAACATAAGCACGGTAACAAAGGGAAAAGGTCTCTCTCTCTCTCTCTCTCTCTCTCTCTCTCTCTCTCTCCCTCCCTCTCTCTCTTTTAGGTATAAGGGATCTAAATTTAGGGAAAGGGAAATTCTAGCTTCTCTAGAAAAAGTAATCTCATATTTATTCTGAATAAATAAAGTGTGTTAATTCCATTCATTTGAGCCTAAAAAGTGGTCAGTTACAAGTAATGGGTACTAATTTAACCATTCTTTTTGCCTATCTTACTCCCTACTCTGGTTAACTCCAAAGTATTACCTACTTTGTATCTAAACTTAGATAGGTGTATGTGTTTGAAACACTCATTAAACCTCACTGATGGTACTCACAGCACATTCAGGACCATACATATCTAATAAGTCCTAAGTATTTCTCAACTTGCTTACTATATTTTCCTACTCCATTCTTCCACTTTCTTAGATGCCTTTTTCACAAATTCAGTCACATCTTCAAGCCTCCAGAACCTCTTCTTCTGGAGGTTTGCTACTTATTATAAACATGATACCTATTTCTCAGTGAAAACAGAAGCAATCAAAAAAGATATCCCACATGTTTCTTCTACCCATAAGTAAATATATTTGTTCCCATATATATTGCTTTAAGTATTGTTAGGCTGGATAAGCTCCTATACTATCTAGGGCAACCTCCTTCATAAACTAAATCTTACCGTTTTTTGCATATCAGAGATGCTCCAGGAATTATAGTCTTCCTTTTATTCACCAATTTTGTTTCTCCAGTGTATCACTCTGATTGAAAAAACAGATGCTATGTATATATAACAGCAAAAGATACTATAATACCTCCGATGTACAAAAAAATATGTATTTTCTTGTCCTTGCATTCCCATTCAGCAACTATCTGTTTCCTTTTCCCTTAAAACCAAAATTACTAAGTGAACATCATCACACCCACTATCTCCATTTCTTCACTTCCAGTTATTTCCTGAATTCACTCTAATCGGACTTTCATGGCTGCTAGTTCAAAGAAACTGCATGTTGATGTCACAAGTGGCTTCTCTATTGCCATATCCAATGCAAAACCTTTAGTACTCATCTTGTTGGATCTACCAACAGCATTTGGCCGTTCATCACTACCTCCCTGGAAAACTTCATGTGATTTTGGGAACACCAGTCTCTTTTGGTTCTCTTCCTATCTTTTAGGTCACTTCTACTCATGACCTTTTGTTCTCATTTAACTTCTGGGATCTAGATCTCGAAATGTCAGAGATGTCTAGTGCAGAGGAAGAAGCCATTCTCTCATTTTATTTTTTCTCAACACTGAATGTCTTAAGTCTCATAGCTGCAAATACCATTAACATGCTGAGGGTTTCAAACTTTGAGTCTTCTACATAGATTCTCCCTTTGAATCCAGGTTTATGTGTCCAGCTGCAAACATGATATCTCCATTTAAAAGTTACTTCCAACCTCATAAATCCCAAATAGAAGATAACCTTTCTGTAAAACTATTCTCTTGCAATCCGCCACATCAGTTGATGAAAACTGCATTAACTAGTAACTGTGGCACATACATATAAACACATGCAAATACACTCACACAAATTGAAACTATATTTATTTGCTCTTTAACCCCACATACAAGTCATCTTAATATCCAATATATATTTTCTTCAAAAAATATAAACACACACACACACACACACACACATACACACACTCCAAACACTCCTTCCATTCTGGTAGAAGCTAAGCTAATCTGTCTCCTGGATTATTTCTATAAACTTGTCATTGTTCCCCCTGCTTCCAGTATGCAGTTTCCACATAACAGTCAAGAGATCTTTTTAAAACAAAATGAAATCATATTAACGGTTTTCACAAAGCATTGCAATGATTAATTATATGTATTAACTTTGCTAGGCTATAATACCCAGATATTTGGTCAAATATCAGCTTAGATGTTTCTCTGAAGATATTTTTTAGATAAGATTAACATTTAAATAAGTCGGCTTTAAGTAAAGCAGACTATCATGTGTTATGTAGGTGGGCCTCATGCAATTGACTGAAGGCTTTGACACAAGAGTCAAAGTCTTCTCTCTTTCTATAGATACACACACACACACACACACACACATCTTGTGGTCTGTTTCTCTGAAGAAACCTGACTAATATATAATAGGCCAATTCTGAATTACCTTTCAAGCGAAATATACTCTCTCTGTGCCCTAGCTGGCTCCATTGTGGATATCTGAAATGGTTGTCATTGGTTTTTCTCTCTAATTTTCCTCACTCTTTTCCTTATGATGTCTCTAACTTGCTAAACATGGCTAATGATCCTTCTGATGTTGGAGCAGTGGCAAGGACAGGTCCTAGTTGACTAGTACTGGCATGATCTGTCACTGATGCTTTCTAATTTAGGAGGTAATCAGTCTGTATCTCTTGTGGAAAACTTTGCGGACTCTCAAAGACTGTCCACCACTGGGGATCCCTTACCTGTATTTCACTTAAGGGAAGTTATATTTCCACCAGATGGCCACTTAAAATTCCTCTCCTAATCTTCCGATAGGGCCCATGGCTCCTCAAGACAGTCAATTGAGAAAAATTTAAATATAGCTGCCCTCAACCCCCCCTCCCGCTTTTTTCACTTCTGAGTGATAGTCCTAAGCATTCCTTGTTCCAACAAACTCTAGGAACTGTCATCACGAATGTACCTTTTATGAAACTCTCATAAAGTCCTCATGACCCCTTCTGATTCTATAAGCAGACTGCAGCAAACAAATATCAAATTCTGTTTGGTCTTCTCATAAAGCCCCTTTGACTAGACTTGAAAATTTGACTAGATTTTGACTAGATTTTGACCCCCTTTGACTAGATTGAAAATTAATTCTCTCCCATTGTGAAAGAAGAGAATATATCATACAATTGTGAGATTTACCAAAGAAATTCTAATATATAATTTATAGAAATTTTTAATTTTAATTCATTTTATATCAACAATCAAAATGGGCCACTAGTATTACAAAACAAAAAATGTCAAACCAAAGTGAAACAAAATATTTTCGTTTGATAATTTGTTTCTTCTGTGTATCTCAGAATTATAAATTCTAATTCTTATAATATGTAATTTTAAGTATAAATATTTATCTGGTCTTTTCTAATCCAAGAAAGCAATACTGATTACAGGGTCTTGTGTGTGCTTTCACTTTTAAATTTGCTCTTTTCTGGTATATGGCTATTCTCCCTCATTCCTTTAGGGCTTAATTATGGTTAATTATGGTTAATTCTATCAACCAGTTGGAATAAAAGTACATAAATATATGAGAATAAACTTAATGTAATTTAACAATTGTGTAAGAATCCTGGCAGTTAGTACTGATGACCTGAAATATGGATGAACTCAGATGACTGACTTTATGGCCACTCACATTTAGAAAATGTAAGAAAGTTTACATACAAAGTGAATTTATACCCATTAAAAATAAACATAAATTTATTGTGGAATCTGAAATGTACATTCCTGTTTTTGAGTGTTAGAATATATATTCTCCTTTCTAAGAAATTTTCATAAAATTTTGAAAGGACTTTGTGCGAGGGTATTTTTGGTGCCTACATTCTCTTGAATATATTATACTTATTTCAGTGCTGAGGCTTTAATGAAAAAAACTTCTCAGTTGGAAAAAATCACTAATATGTATAATGAACATTATCATTAAAAAAAAATGCTAGTTCCTCTTACAGCCTGTGTTTTTATGAAAATGTAGCCAGATGGCTTATCTTGTAAATTTCCCCAGAAGATAACCTGTTTTTTAAGAAGTAGAGGAGAGGCAAGGAATCAAATTTATATTAGTGAAATTTTATAAGCTTACATAAAAACATATATAAATGTGTCTTAATTTGTTTAAATTTAAAGCCAAATATATTTTGATGTTCATGCTACCATTGTTACTGTTAAGATAAACTGATGGCCTACTTTGATTTTTTTCTGAGTAATTTATCTATTTCCTCCCTCCTCTTTTTTCCTTTCAGGATGCTCTAAAAAATATCTCTTTATTTTTGGTTTTGAAGTTTCACTAAGATATATCTGGCTGTGGATTTCTTTTTATCATTCTGGGAGTCACTGGATTCTCAGACTGAGAATTGGTGTCACTCACAGTAGAAATAAGTGAAATAGAGATTAGAAAGACAATAGGGAAGATCAATAAAACTAAGATTTGGGTTTTTTTTAACAATCGAAATTGTCAAGTCTTTAGCTAGACTAAGAACAAAGAGAGAGACGACTCAAATAAATAAGAAACGAAAAGGAGACTTTACAACTGATACTGCAGAAATATAATGGATCATAAGACTACTACGGACAATTATACACCAATAAATTGGATAACCTAGAACAAACAGATAAATTCTTACACATATACAACCAATCGAGACTGACTCTTGAAATAGAAAAAAGAAAAGTTCACGACCAGATGGCTTCAGTTGTGAATTCTACCAAACTTTTAACAAAGAATTAATGCCAATCCTTCTCAAACTCTTCAAAAAAAAAATGGAATAGGAAGGAACATCTGCAAATTCATTTTACAAGGCCACCATTACCCTGATGTCAAAGCCAGATAAGGACACTACAAGAGAAGACAACTACAGGCCAATATTCCTGATGAATATAGATACAAACATCTTCAAGCTAGTCCAAGACGCTGGCGCCTTGTGCTTTTCCAAATCCGTGCCCTTGTTCTTACTGGGCCCCTATGAGATGAGGGTACGGCAGGTCCAGTCAGTGCCTCAAAGGAGCGGGAGATCCCACATAGACTCAGACTCCTAGAGGACTACTATTAAAAATTGACTGCTCTGTCAGCTCCCAGATACAGGCTTATTGGAAGCCTGACTATAAGGCAGCCGCTGGGAAAGTCAGGACATTGGATGTGCAGTCTAGCTTCTCTCAGGGAGGAACTGGAAGATGGATGTTTTTGCCAACTAGGTCTGTGCTAAGCCTGAAGGAATAGCCAGGAGGGGAGCTTGTGTGTCCATGTAAAACTGTCTCTTTGTTCTCTGCTTCCAGGGGAACTAAGATATGCAGCTCTATTTAGTTACCAGAGTCAGGCATCTTAGTAGTCAGTCCCTTGAATGGCAGCCTTAGAAGTTGGGGTGCTATATGCGTGGACATGCTCCTACCCAGAAGAAGCTAAAGACTGTTTTACTATTGGAGAGCACTTGGAGGAGAAAGCAGGGGAAGTGCCCACAGCCCATTCAGAGGATCCCAGTCAACTTCCAAATGCAGGCTGATTAAAAACTTGACCCTGGCAGCAGCTGGAAAAGTATCCAGTCAAAACCCACCCAGGGAGAAATTGGGAGCCTGCATTTTGGCCTGCTTTTTCTGCACTGGTGCTGGTGATGGAGAATTTTGTTTCAAACTGCCTCTTCATTTAATGTGGTCCCTAGGTGACTTGCAAATGCAGAACCTCATCAGCTGATTTGGGAACCAGTCGCTTGGGTGGCAGCCACAAAAGTTGGGGTGCTAAATGTGCAGTCCAAACCTTTCTCACCTCAGGGAGAAGCTGAAAGTTGGGGGTTCCCTCTGATTGTAAGGCTCTTCATGGGGGATAGGGATTATGGTATAGCATGTCTCAGCTTTTCCTACCTGTTTCAAGGTGGGCATTTTCTCAGTCACCCAACGTGTAGGAGTCATACAACTAGTTTCTGGATTTCTCGCAGAGGGAACTGAATCATGTGTCTCTGTTTATTCAGTGTGTCCATGAGAGCAAAGGAAGCCAGTGGCCTCCTATTCCACCTTCTTGCTGATGTCACTCTCACCATTTCTTTTTTAAAATGAGTAATAAATCCTAACCAGCAAAATAAGAAACAAGAAAAGCACGTAAGGATTCAAAATATTTGTAGAAAATTCAGAGGAAAGATATGAATCATAATAAAAATGAGAAGAATTGTCATTTACCTAAATATAAATAAATGACTACAGGGAGAATGTTGGAGAAAATAATTTCTTTTAAAATTAGTTTTAGTTTTAGACATGTATTTGACACACCTCTTAGTTTAGCTTTCCAAGCAAGATATTAATAGGTAGATAGGCATGGGAATGTGACATTCATGATACAGGCCAGGGTTGGAGTTACAACTTAAGATTTTCTTCCATGCATAGTTAGCATTTAAAATTCTATGGCATTCCTGAGAGCCCATTGCTCATTACTCCACTTTTTTCTTTTTTTTTTTTTTAAAGATTTTTTTTGGGGAATTGGGGGGAAGGGGAACAGACAAGTTGCTGTCCTTTTGTTTTTAGTCTAGTTGTGGAGGACGTTGCTTCACTGGCCCAAGTTGGCATCATCATTGTGCTCTTCCCAGGTGAGGCAGATCAGTCGCTGGCTTCTGGATGGCCGCTCACAGTGGCTTGAGGGCCGCTCACGCTGGCTGCTGGCTACACACGGTAGCCCATGGCAACCCACTGCCACAGGGGCTGCAGCCTACGCTGTCGCTGGCCACTCAGGGCAGCCCAGCTCCAGGTTGAGCTGTTGTTCAGCATCTTAGCTGTGGAGGGCAGTGTCACTGGCCCTCATATGTGGGATTCAAACTGGGGCCCTCTGGCATCCCAAGCCAGCTCTTAACCAACACGCCACTCGGCCGGCCCCTACTCCACTTTTTGCATGCCTTTAGTCAGACACCACCCAATGCTCAAGGTCTTCTATGTCAACTCTATTTTAATTTACAAAAATCTTAGCACTGATTTATTTTCCTCCTTAATATTTATGACCTTCTCATACATTATACAGTTTATTTTTATGTATTATAGGTCTCTCTACCCTGTAGAATGTGCACTGTGGAGGGCCAGGTGTTTGTTTAATTTGTCCATTGTTATGTCTCTACCACGCAGCATAGTGCCTGGCACATAATGGCTGCTAAGTAAATATTTGTTTAATAAAAGAAAAGCCATAAAACAGGATAAGATTATTTAGACTATAACTATACATAACTATACATAAAAAAAAGAATTTTTAGACTAACCCAAGGGAAGACAGCAGCATTTAGGATTTCGAGAAGAATTCTAGAAGCAATCTTTGGGAGACAAAATAAGTAATGAAAGAGAAACAGGGGAGTTGGAATCCCAGAAGTCAACTGATGAGAATGTTTGGAGGGTGTGACTTACTAGGTGAAAGGCTGCAGACTAGTTCAAAACTGAAGACTGGCACTTGAAAACGTGATTTTCAAAAATGGACATTGATTGTAATCTTGTTAAGAACAACTGGGTATAAGCAAGAGGAATGTTAAAATGAGGCCAAAAGTGAATAAGAGTAAAGGAAATGGGACAAGGATCCCACATAAAATTTGCAAGAGTTTCTATATCAAATAGAACACAGAAATAAGGAGTAGAAATAAGCTAGCAGAAAGAAGATATGGGGGAAAGAGATTTTCTTTTTAATGTAAGTGGTATAATGACATTCATAAGCTGATATTAATGATTGGGTAAAACATATTTAAATTATGATACAGTAAAGAAGGAGTTAATTGCTGGGCCAATGTTCTCAACCAGGCAAAAGAAATGGAATTCAGTGTACAAGTGGAAATTTTGTGCACTGGATGGTGGGAGAAGGGTCAGTCTTGCAATATGAATGCAAAGAAGGGTCAGTCTTGCAATAGGAATACATAGGCACAAAGCAGGTTCATTGACAGATATGGAATTTTTCTTACTACTGCTGATATTTTCTTATTGATATATAAAGAAAATTCAACTGCTGAGGGAGAGGGGATGGGGTGAAAGTGTTGGAAGAACAAGAGAAAAAGAAAGTCTAAGGCACTCAGATATGTTCAGCTAAATACAGATGTACAGGGAGTCAATGGCGAAATGTAAAAATTCACCCTTTACAAACAAATCCTCTTCTTATACATTTTGGAGACAACTGAAAGGATTTTATAATGCATAACCATTTTCTGTTAACTTTTATTATTATGAATTTTTCTATCCATAGTTTTATACATGTGAATATTTTCACACATGTATATATATACATTTTTGCTTTTCATTAGCATTTAACATTCAAAAGTTTTAATTTAATTTTCAATGACATTTCAACTTAAGAGCTTTTAAGGTCAAGACATACAATAAGATTTAATAACAATTGAGTTAATAAACATAATAATTATTTGGTGGATAAGCTTCAACAGAGATAAAATTATGTTAATAGAAACATGTAGAAATATATTAAACTGTATTATATCACTCAAGAGTGAAATAATAAGCACATTAATATTCATCACCTAGAGGATGAACTATGTGATATTTAGAACAAAATTTTAGGGGGTTATAAAATCTTCCTGTATATTTACTAATACTTATAGAGAAAAGAAAAGTGTCATGAGAAATAACTATAAAATTAGGAGAAAACAATGATTATTTTACAGCTTTTTTTTTCATAATCCCTGGTATAAGGTAGTTGGTGCAATGTTAATTCTATAGTAATTTTATGGTATTCATTTATCTAATTTATTGAGTGCCCTTTATGTGTAGACTGCACTAAAATATAAATGATGTGATGTCGTAACAGTGAAACTCTTTGCTGTGAAGACTAGCCAGGAAGCATAGCTACTAATATATTTATCAGGACTTTGAAAGTTGCAAGATGTCATGGATTTCTGGAATAAGACTGTACATTCTTACCAGATTTTTTTTTGTGTGTGTGTATCTAATCACATTACAAATGAGGAATACATTTTAAGGTAAAGGCTGTATCCTTATATATGCATTCTTCATATTTACACGAAAATGCTATTTAATATACATTTCATTATTTCTTCAATTACCTCAGATTCATTCTTTATAGCATTAAACAGATTCCTACCTAATCTTTCATCCAGTCAGCAATTAAATATTAAGTATTATTCATGTTTCTTTAGTCTTTCTTCATCAGTTATTTAGTCATTCTTTTACATTATAACTTTTGAGGAATTTAGTTCAGATGACTTATTTATTTTTGTGTGATATTTCCTTATGATTAAAGTGAATGATTACTTTGGGAAGCTATCCTACAGAATTAACATGTCCTCCTCAGTTTATCATATTTTTGTTGATGTTATCATAGGTCACTTATGGTGATGGTTCCCAGGTTTCTTCAAAGAAATATCCTTTTCCCTCTGTAACTAGTGATTATTTTACGGGAAGACACTTTGAAACAATTAAAATCCTATTTTGTTGTCTATTGAAGATTACTGCCTTAAGATTTTTCAATATGATGGTAGAAAAATAGTGTACTTATGATTCCATTATTCCTTATTATTTGGTATTCTACTGCAAACAGTTTTCATTCTTCACTATTTATGTAATTGCATAGACCAATATGTGAAGAAATACAAAAAGTACCTGAAGTTTTATATCTTCCTGTTATGTGATTCTTCTTAATTCATCTATTATAAGTCCATTCTATCAGGAAACAGACATGGCAGAGTTTGAGTGTGACCATTCTTGAATGGATCTTTCTTCTCTAATATAATCAAAGGTATATTCTGGTCCCACCTACATTTTAGCCTAATATTGATATTCAGTGTACCTATTACCATAAAACTACATTTTATCCCTCTTTTTTATACTGTCTAAGCATAATTATTATGTTGCCATTCATTCATTCATTCATGAAATTTTGAGTGCCTGCACTACTATATACTAAGTAGTATTGTGAGGTATTGTAAGGTATTCTTCCAAAAACAGATTAACTAAGATAAATCCTGAGATTTAAAGAAAATACAATCTCTTTACAAAAACTGCATGATATTCCAAATCAAAAGACAAAATAAAATGGCTATTCAGCACAGTGCAGTTAAATTTCTTACACTGTAAACAAAACAACTCCGTGGTGGCCTAAAGTCGTTAAGAGAGTTGTATAACTCCAGGTATAACTATAGCCCAAGTAAATCCCAGAATGGCTGAGGTGTAGGAATGGCAGGGAAAGTGACTCATGGGGCAAAGTTAGAGTGAATGAAAGCCAGAGAAGCATGAGCTTATGTATCAGTCAAGGGACATTGTGTTTGCTATTTCATTGAAAGCAAGCTCTCCAAAGGGCAACACCAATTACTCTGAGTCACCCCTGCCACACACATGCACACACACACACACACACACACACGCACACACACAATTGTATGCACAAACATACTCACTCATAGATGATATTGTGTGTAAAGGATCCTTAGGTTTTTAAAGTTTGCCACTGAAAATGTTTGTGTGTGTCTACCATTTTGTAGTCACCATTATATTTTGATAGTATATACATATATCTGTGTTGACTAATTTTAACTATTTAATGATATATAATAGACTCTTACATCTATATTTAGCTCTTTTATATGTATGTATATTACCATAAAAGGTGATGCTGGTAAGTGATTAAGAACTTAGACTGGTTTGTGACCAGTCATGCTATTTTTTTACTGTATCATTTGGTCAAGTTTCTTAAACTCTCTGTGCCTCTGTTTCTACATCTATAGTATAAACCATCTTATACAGTTGCTATGTGTATAAGCACTGAGTTGCCATTATTCTGTGAATATGAAGTACTTTAGTTTAAACATAACTAATTTTTTTTTCTATTTAAACTAGGTAAATCATAGCATAAATGTATCAAAATTAAAACAACATGACAATTCCAGAGAATCATAAAACAAGATGACATTTCAAATACTAAAATAGTCAATCTCTCTGCCTTCAGTTAAAAAATGTAGCTCAAACATTGCAGGTCATATTATTTAATATTTTAAGTGTGCATTAAAACAAATAAAAATAATATTACTGATTTTTAAATTATGAGAATTAAGAGTTAATACTCTCACTCTGTACTGTCTCAGTCTTATCTCTCTGAAGTATTTCAAGTTTTCTTGAAGACATATGAAACCAAAGAAATGTAGTAGCCTCAATCCCTCATCCCAATGAAAAAATCAGCTACATATAATAAAAAAATAAACTAAGTTCTTCATTGTCAAATTGAATTTTAACTTTTTTTTACCATTATTTTCCTACAAATTACCAAAGTAGAGAAAAACTGCATAAAAAGTGTTTAATTTTGTTTCTAAATAAATAGATCCCAAGTATTGAGATTTTTTTTTTCCAAGTTCTTTCAACATTGATAAAGGAGCTCTTTAGTCCTACCATTCAAGGCTAGCAATCCCTGAGAGGAGAAAATTAGGCATGGACTCAGCTTTCAAAATAAAGGACAGCATGTGCCAATACACATGAGAGAACAAGTGTAATCACAAGACAGACCTTGGGGAAAGGCAGGCCTGAATAATCTGGAAATCCTCCCAGGATGATTTGGAAAACACAAGGGAGGGCATAGACAACTGTCATAAGAAAAAGGATAGCATACAATTAAGAAAAATGAAGCAGGCAGATCTGAGTTAAAAACTGAGATTGAATTGTGTGTTTTTAAATAGTTCATAAAAAATTTTTGTGAATATTCAATTCAAAATGAAAAAAATAGACAATCAAGATAAACAGAAATACATGGTCTGTTTGAAACTGAATATAAAGTAAATTCTGTCTCCTTTTTTTTCTCTCTCTCTGGGATATACACACAAGATAAGACTGTTTTCCTCAATTTTCTTTAAAAAAATGATTAAATCTCAATCCAACTGATGCTTTTCAGAGAACCATTTAATTTCACCATAGTCTTGGTGAAGTACAGAGACGTTCACCCGTCTGTTCTATGAATTATCTAATGTCATAAGATTTCACAGTACATTTTCACATACATTGCTTTAACTGCACAATAGCCTTGTTAGGGAAAGACTGTTGTGTAGGTTGCATTTCTCTTTTTTACTATGACTGATTTGAAACAGGAAACAAACTTTTATATATTATTTGGAAATCATAGATAGAAGAGACATTAGCGATCATGTGGAGAATGTGCTCATTTCATGAATGATATAACTAGTATCTTGAGAGGTTCCCAGTCTACATGGTATCACATAGCACACATAGAGTTAGGACAAGAATCTGCATCTCTGACTTTAACACTAGAACTCTTTCCCCTACATTTCAGCTACAACTCCTTTTAAAATAGAGCTTATCTATTTGAACAAATGTATTCATCATTATTTCTTACTGATGATTGTCTTAGATTAACTATCCTAATCTGTTGACCAAAAATGTAAAACTGAAACTTTGTCATGGTCAGGACACCTGTTTTTCTCTCCTATCCCGTTCCTGCTATTACAAGTGATTTATTTCATGTAACCAAAATAATTATTCAATTATTATGTATAATTGTGTATTAGTTGAAATGTTACCATCAGTGGTTTGAACACTTTGTAGTTTCAGGACTTTCAGAAGCTTGTGTAATAGATCAGGATATAAAATATTCTTCGGGGAAAGCTCGTATACTCTGGAGACTCAGAAAATAATTTATTTTTGTATTACTAAGGTCCTTTTTATTTGTTTTTAGACTTCTGATTCAGAGCCCATTTCATAGTTCATTGGTAACACTAAAATTGGGCAAATAGTTGAAAAAGATGAGACAATATAAACATTACAGGGGAAGAGGATATAACATAGTTGCAGATATTTTGGGGAGTCAATTAAATAGGTTAGAACTGTTTCTGCCTATCAGTATAATTATTCTGTGTAAATTTCACTTTCCTGTGATCTAGTATTATAACCATTTAGGTTTAGAAAGGTAGAGAACAGGTATAATCTGAATGCTTGAGTCGGGTGACGTGGTGAAGAAAGGTATAGATTTAATTTGGGGAGGCATAAATCTGGTTTTGGAAGCCAACACTCAGAAAATACCTATATAAAATGCCTCTATTTTTGAGAAGCTTCTCTATTTACTTCGTATGTGTTGCTCTATTAGATTTAATAAAAGTCTCATGAAATTCATAATGTTATCAAAATGTATGTAAGAGATAAAGGAAAGCTTGAGATCACATGTCTATTTAATTACAAGAAAGTTCTTAAACTCATACTATTTCTGCTAAACAGTGCTATTTCCTACATACATATTACTTGCTTATATATCTGTCTATGTGCAAATATAGTGTATTTTGATATATATTTTAATTTTCTGCTTATACTTTAACTTTCTGAACTCCAATTCTTTGTACCTAATATATAAGATATCTCATGAGAATTGAGAAAATAAAACATCCAGGACAAGATATACAGATGACAAGTAAGTATAACAAAAGATGCTCAAAAAAAATTATGTCCCACATCATTTATTATTAGAAAATTGCATATTAAACCATTGAGATACCACATCACACCTATCAGAATTGCCAAAATCCAGAACACTGACAACACCAATTACTGGTGAGGATATGGAGCAACAGAAACTTTCATTCCTTGATGGTGGGAATGCAAAATGGTACAGCAATTTTGGAAATCAGTCTGAAAATTTCTTAACAAAGCTAAACATAGGTCTATCATTCAATCCAGCAATCACACTCCTGGTTATCTACCCAAATTAACTGAAAAGTATATCCGTACAAAAACCTGAACACAAATGTTTATAGCAGCAACCAAGATATCCTTCAAGAGATTAATGAATAAACTGAGAAACATCCATACAATGGTGTATTATTAGCAATTACATAAAAAAAATCACCAAAGAGCTCTATGGTATGAAAAAGCCTGGAGAGAACTTAAATTCATATTGTTAAATGAAAGAAGCCAGTCTAAAACCACAACACACTGTATGATTCCAACTAATGACATTCTGGAAAAGGCGGAACTGTGAAGTCAGTAAAAAGATCAGTGATTGCCAGGGGTTCCAAGAGGAAAGGGGTGGGCAGGGGTGGATAGGTGGATCACAGTACATTTTCAAGTCAGTGAAATTATTCTGTATGATATATCATGGTAGGTACATGATTTTTTGTATTTGTCAAAACTCATAGAACTACAAAACACAAAGGCTAAACTCTAAAATATAGACTCTAATTAATAAATATCTATCAACATTGGTTCATCAACTTTAACAAATATTCCACACTAATGCAAGATATTAATAATAGGATAAATTGTGTGTTGGGGGTGTGTGGCAGAGAAAAAGAGTTTATGGGAACTCTGTACTCTCAATTACTCGATTTTTCTGTAAATTTTTCTAAAGTAAAGTTGCTCTAAAAATAAGTCTATTGATTACTTAAAATGATCTAAGAAGAAGCATCACTTCAAATGGAAATTAAATTGAAATGGAATGCTTTCTGTCAAAAAGATGAAACATATGAGGGCAATGAGAAATGATATCATAATGTGCCATTCACATTTTACTATTAATAAATGCAATTATAATAAATTACATTTGACACTACATTTTTATAATAGTTTTCTATTTTAAATATATATATTCAATATTTCTGAGTATATTTCAATCTAGTTTACTAAGTGGTATCCCAGTTTAGTATTAAACAAATATCAATTCAGTGTTATTTTCATTTAACATATATAGCAATAACTTTATAAGAACAACTTAGCAAATATAAAACATTTTATTTTAAAATAACTTCAAAAATACATAATGAAATAATAAATAGCATGATATCTGAAATAATTTTTATTCTCTAAATGTTTACTTTTGTAAACATTAGTACAGACAAAAATCTTCAATTTTCCCCTTTTAAATAATGCTTTTTGCTCCCAAATTTTCTTTCTACATTCCTTGCTGTGTGTGTGTGTGTGTGTGTGGGGGGGTGTTTATGTTTTTATTTTGGAATAATTGTACAACATCAAAAAGAAAGTACAGAGGTTTTGTTGTGTACTTTTTATCCAGCTTCCCTAACATTAACATCTTGCATAACCATGGTATATTTATCAAAATTCATAAATTAACATTGGTACAATACTGTTAATTAAACTAGATGTTATTCTTATTTTACCAGTTTTTTTTCCATTAATTTATTATTCTGTTCCAGGAAACAATCAGGGTATCACATTGAATTTTCGAGTCATGTCCCCATGTAGTCCTGTCTGTCACTGTCACTTAATTTTCCTTATATTTTATATTCTTGACAGGTTTATAGCATATTAGGTATTTTGTGAAATGCCCCTCAATTTCTGTCTGTCTGGTGGTTTTCCATGGTTATACTGAAGTAATGAACTCTTGGAAGAATACCACAATGGTGAAGTGTCCTCATCTCATGATATCAATGGGTACATGATATCATCATGCTTTTCATGGTGATATTAGACTTGGCCTCTTGGGTTAAATGCTATCTGTCTGCCAATTTTCTCCACTATAAAGTTTCATTTTTTCCTTTTCAATCATTATTTTTGGTAAGAGTGTCACTAAGTTAAACCCATACTCAAGGGGAGGGTATCTGTATATATTATTTGAAATCCTTGCATAAGAACATTTGGTCCCTTATCCCCATTTATGTATTTATTTATTTATTATTTATTCAATCATTTATGACAGTATGGACTATTTTTCTTTTAGTTTATATTGTTGTTTCAATTATAATTTATTATAATTAGTTTTTATTTTCTTACTTGAATTATTCCAACTTAGGCAATGAGAGATATTTCAGTTTGGCTCCTCTGTTCTTTTGATTACTCCCTTTCATAAAAATAGAAACTATCGAATTTCTGGCCAAGATGGTGGAATAGGTAAATGCTATGCTTGTATCCTTAAACAACCACATCAAAATTATAAATAAACTACATAACAACCACTACTTAGAATTGCCTGAAGTATAGATGAACTGAAGCCCTACAACTAAGGACATACAGAAATTACCTTAAGACTGGGAGGAGGGGTAGAGACACAGAATGGGGCTGGTCCCACACCAGCATGTGACCATTAAATACTGGAAAGGATATCTCAGCAGCAGAGGTCCCCACAAAGGAGCAAGGGGTCCCAGTCCCATAACAGGCTTCCTAGCCCATGATTTCATTGCCGGAGAGAGGTCACCGTAACTTCTGGCTGTGAAAACCGGTTGAGATTTTGCTGAGAGATAGGGAAGGTGGATGGAGTCCAGACATTCCTTTTAAAGAGCTCACACACATACATTATTATTCAAAATCAGCTTTAGAAATACATATAGTCACGGGATCTGGAGTAGAGTGTGGGAATGGAGTCAATGGAATTGTAATCGATAAGTATGATATTGGGGGTGGGAGGGCAGTAGATAGGGGAGGGGGGTTGTTTCTGTGTGAAGGGTGAAAAGGATAACTATTGCATTGTTCTGTACACCTGAAACTAACAATAAAAAACAAACAAAAAAACACACACAAAAAAACAAGTAAATAAATAAATAAATACATAAATAAATAAATAGTGAGCTCACACACAGACTTACTGACAAACTCCCTCTTTCTGAGCTCCAGTGCTGGGGTAGCAGCTTGAAAGGCATCAAGGACATACAGGGAGGAATTGTGTCTGGAGTTGTTCAATTCAGTTGCCAATTCAGAGGAACTCTGAATTGTCTGGAGTCAGAGCAAGGGCTGGAGGGGCAGCTTTATTCTGGATGGAGGAGCTAGTGAAAGCCATTGATTCTTTGTTGAGCCCTCCCTCCTACCAGTGTGCAGATGCCGTCGGCCACCATAACTGAGTCTCTATCAACCTAGCTTACATCCCCTGCCCTGAAACCCCACCTTATCTAACTTTCTGGCCCACCCAAGCCACTTCTATCGGCTCTTCCATACAAACAACCTGCCTTGGCTCATGCTGCAGACTTTCCTAAAATCTCTCAAGGTTCACAAATGCATACAAGCAGAATCTGGCTTCTGCTGTCCTGTACCTCGGGCTGAGTAGCCCCAAGCTTGGCACAAGTGACAGCTGGCCTTGGTTTGAGGCTTGGCCTCTCAAGGCACCTTAAAGCCCAGCAAGAGTGGCTGCCATCTAAGATTGCTTTATGGCTTGTTCCAGGTAGCCTCAGGCAGGGCACAGGCTACAGCTGAACTTAGCCTATGGTGGAGCGCCTACCAGAAGGCCCGAGGGCTGGCATACCACGTGGCCACGTTTGGACCAAACCAGAGCATTACGTGGCCTCCTCTAATGATGACACACCCAAAGGGCAGAGTGGGTAGGCACCAGAGCCCTGATAAGACAAACTATGCTCTGTAGGGTCAGCCCCCACACAACTCTCCTCCACAACAGTCACAACCAGTCCTCACAACCAATCAGCCCAAGGGTCAATCTTTTCCAATGACATGCCAAAAGTAATCAATGCTCAACTACAACAGGATGCACATAGAAACTACACAAAGGACACACTTGGAGTGCATGGCTCCAGTGGCCCAGAAGATTGCTCCACTAAGCCCCACAACACATCTATATTATAAGGCCACTCTACTGAGACCAGAAGACATAGCAGTCCTACCTAATACATACAAACAAACAAAGGGCATCAGCCAAAATGGGGAGATGAAGAAACGTGTACCAAATAAAAGAGCAGAACAAAGCTCCAGAAAAAGAACTAAAGTGGAAACAAGCAATCTACCAGATGCAGAGTCCCAAACACTGGTAATAAATGATGTTCAATGATCTCAGGGAGAACTTCAATAATGAGATAGGAAATATAAAATAGAACCAGTTAAAAATAAAGAATACAATAACTGAAATGCTGAATATATTAGAAGGAATCAATAGTAGATTAGATAAAGCAAAAGATCAGATCAGTGATTTAGAAGATAAAGTAGCTTAAAACACTCAATCAGGACAGCAGAAAGACAAAATAATTAAAAAAAATAAGGATAGTTTAAGGGGTACTAACATTTGCAATATTGGTATGAAAAGTAGAAGAGAGTGAGCAAAAAATTGAAAACCTATTTAAAGGTATAATGACAGGAAACTTACCAAATCTAGCAAAGGAAATAGACATACAACTCTCAGGAACTGCAGAGTCCCAAACAAGATGAACCCTAACAAGGCCCACACCAAGACACATCATAATTAAAATGCCAAAGGTTAAAGACAAAGAAAGAATCCTAAAAGCTGCAAGAGAAAGGCATTAGTTACCTATAAGAGAGCTCCCAAAGACTGTCAGCTGATTTCTCAACAGAAACTTTGGAGGACAGAAGAGAATGGCATTAAATATTCAATGTAATAAAGGATCTTCCTTTTAGGAAGGACTAAAACCAGGATTAATATACCCAACAAAGCTATCATTTAGAATTGAAAAATAGATAAAGAGCTTCCCAGACAAGAGAAATGCTAAAGGAGTTCATCACTTCCAAACTAGAATTACAAGAAATCTTGGAGAGACTTTTTAAAATTAAATCAATCAATCAATCAATCAATCAATAAGAAACTATCAACAAAACAAAGAGGCAACCAACCAAATGGGAGAAGATATTTGCAAACAATGCCTCCAATAAGGGGCTAATATCCAAAATATATAAGGAACTCATACAACTCAACAACAACAAATAAATAATCCTGTTAAAAAATGGGCAGAGCACCTGAATATACATTACTCCAAAGAGGACACACAGATGGCCAATAAACATACGAAAAGATGCTCAACATCAGTAATCATCAGAGAAATGAAAATAAAAACCATAATGAGATATGATCCCATACAAGTTAGAGAGTGGTTATCATCTACAAAATAAATAATAACAAGTGTTGGATAGGCTGTGGAAAAAAAGGAATCATCATACGCTGTTGGTGGGAATGTAGATTGGTACAGCCAACATGGCAGGCAGTGTGGATGTGCCTCAAATAATTAAGACTAGAATTACCATATGACCCAGCAATCCCTCTCCTGGGTATCTACCCAAAAAAATCTGAAAACATTTACCTGTGAAGATATATGTGCTCCGATATTCATTTAAGCTTTTTTTACAGTGGTCAAGACATGGAAACAACCAAAGTATCCTTTGATAGATGATTGGATAATGAAGATGTGGTATATATACACAATGGAATACTACTCTGCCATAAGAAAAGATGAAATAATGCCATTTGAGACAACATGGATGGATCTTGATATTATTAAGCTAAGCAAAATAAGTCAGATAGAAAAAGTCAAGAATCATATGACTTCACTGATATGTGGGATATAAAACTGAAAATAACAAAGGAACAAGATAAACAAATAAACAAAAAACTCATAGGCACAGACAATATTTTAGTGGTTACCAAAAAGTAAGAGGGGAGGGGGGTACAAGAAGAGGGTAAAGGCAGTCAAATATATAGTGATGGAAGGAGGACTGACGCTGGGTGGTGAACACACACAGAATTGTACACTTGAAATCTATTTAATTTTACTAACCATTGTAACCCCAGTAAATTATAATTAAAAATCATCAATATGAAAAATAAAATGGCAATAACTATATATCCATCAACAATTACTTTAAATGTAAAAGAATCAAATGCTCCCATCAAAAGATAGGGCAGCTGAATGGATGACAAAACAAGACCCTTACATATGCTTCCTACATAAGACTTGCTTCAGTTCAAAAGACACACACAGACTGAAAGTAAAGGGATAGGAAAAAGATAATTCATGAAAATGGGAAAAAAACATCTGGGGTATCAATAACTATACCAGACAAAATAGGCTTTAAAACAAAGGCTCTAACACGAGACAAAGAAGGATCCAGTAATCTGACTTCAGTGTATTTATCCAAAGAAACCCGAAACACTACTTCAAGGAGACATGTGCATCCATATGTTCTTTGCAGGATTGTTTACAATGGCCAAGATATGGAGGCCCCCTGGGTGTCTGTCGATGGAAAAATGGATAAAGAGGAGGTAGTACATATATACAATGGAAAATTACCTGGCCATGGAAGAGAATGAGTTCTTGCCATGTGTGGTGGAATTGATGGACCTGGAGGGTGTTGTGCTTATTGTATAATAGTATCTCAGACAGAGAAACACAGAATACAATATGGTTTCACTTATATGTGGAATCTAAAGAACCAAATAAACAAAGAAAACAGAAACAAACTCATAGATACAGAGAACATTTTGATGGTTGAAAGATCGGAGGGGTATTGGAGAGATGGGTGAAAAAGGGGAAGGGATTAAGAAGTACAAATTGGTTGTTACACAGTAGTCATGGGGATATAGGTATAGTGTAAGGAATACAGTCAATAATATTGTAATAACTATGTATGTTGTCAAATGGGTATTGGATTTACTGGGGTGATATATGGGAGGTTGGAGGCAGAGTGAAAAAGTGAAAGGATTAAGAAGTACAAATTGGTAGTTACAAAACTGTTATGGGGATGTAAAGCATAGGGAATATAGTCAATGATATGGTAATAATTATGTATACTGCCAGGTAGGTACTAGACCAGTCAGCGGGATCACTTCTTAAATTATATAAATGTCTAACCCCTACGATCTACACTTGAATTTAATATAAAATAATATTGAATGTCAACTGTAATTGAATTTGAAAGGGGGAAGGTGAAGCAGAATAAGAGATTCCAATTCCAGGTATAAAACAAATAAATCATAGGGATGTAACATATAGCACGGAGATTGTAATCAATAATATTGTGATAGCGTCATATGGTGTCAGGTGGTTGCTGTATTTATCATGGTGATCACTTCTTCAGGTATATAAATGTTGAGTAACTATGGCATACACCTGAAACTTACATAATATTGTATTTAGCTATAATTAAATAAAAATCTTAAAAAAATAGAAATTATCTGTGGAGATACATTATATGGGTTGCAGTTATGTCTTTTGAATATACTGCAATAGTTTACTCCAGCCATTCAATTAGCATGACATCACTCTGCCTACACCTTCAAGATACATTTGTTGATTATGTATTTATTAATTTAATACATGGTTATTGGGCACCTACTGTGTGTCAGATGTTATTCTGTGCATTGTAGCATTGTAGATAGTTTAGGGGATGAGATCATATATATAAAACAAGTGGTAATAAAACAGAAACTTTTAGACCTCTTCAGAGAATATGCAAAAGGAAGAGCATCATGCCCTGTAGTTTATTGAGCAGACTATTGCATTATCTGCTTTAATATAGATGCTGGACACTCTAGCTGTTGTGTTAAAAAGAGACTTTAGATGGGCCAATGTTGATACAGGAGGACCAGTTTGGAAAAGCAATACAGGTGAGACTGATGCTCTGAAGTTAGCTGTGGGGATGGAGAGAAGATTGTTCTGGATTTCTGATGAATTAGATCTGAAGTGTGGGAGAAAGGGAGACAGTAAGAATGATTTCATGTTTGGAGTCCTGAACACTTGGGTGATAAAAATGTGTGTGTGTGTGTCTGTGTATATGTGTAAATACATGCACATACATATTTACATATATCCCTGTCTTCTATGTTTTCTAAAATATTAAATATTGAGTGTAATGGTGGTCTAGATTATGAAAATGACAACTCAATAATGTGCAAGTAAATCTGCAGTGTATAATTTGTAATAAAAACTAAAAATAAATAATACATTATTTTATTTAATTATAAAAGTAAAGATTAGCCTCATCTAGATATACAGATTTACCCTCTGCAATATTAGCTATTTTCCTTTTAATGTTTTCATTGAAAATAACATCCAAAAATCTTTCTGTAATAGCCTTTTGAATCAGTAATTATGTTTTGGACTTTTTTCAGTTGTTTCTTCTTAACCGGTCTCACAGTGCTTGGAGTCTTTTTCACAAATTTGTCTTTCCAGGTTGATTATTATTTTTCACTGTTTATTCTTAGATTATTTGAATTTGCCATAACTTAGTGTTTGGGTAAATGTGATGTTTAGTACTGATTTATTTTGTATATAAGTTCAATAATTTTCCAATGAAATATAATATGTAGAAATGTCAAAATAAGGTTTACTTCCTTTTTATTCATTTATAAAATTACTCTACATATTTCAATCTCAGATACAACTTCCCATCATTGTGTTTCACTTATGGAGTTAAGAATTCATGTCATGAATTCTTATCAGATAGATTCTATATTAAAAACATGCCACAAGTCTTTATTAGGAAGTATCTTTAAAAAATTTTGTTATGTAATAATATACTAGGCATTTTATATTTATCCAGGAGATAGCACTAAGCAAATTTTAAATACATTTAAATATGAATATTTGTATAATAATATGTGTTAAGATTAATGCATATAGAATTCAGAGAAAATAAAAATTCTGTCTATTTCTTTCTTGCTTTGGAATTTCAGATTCTACTGGTCATATTAAGAAGCAGAAATAAAAGGAGAAAGCAAGCAATAATTCAAAGGCTGGTAAAGTAATCCTCTACATTGCAGCAATTGACAATGGTGTGTTATATATAGAAATAAGATCAGTCATTGTTTTCAACCCTGCTAAATAAAACTGAACTCTTAGAAAGGCAGGCCACTTGACCTTTCGGGTTTCACCAGGAGTATTTAACTGGTGCAAAGGAAACATACTTGCAAAGTGTCTCCTGTTGACATGACAGATTCTCCTGGTAGTTCACACAATGTTCAAAAGGCCCAAGTCCCTTTCTTCAGAACGCAAGAAGGAATTCTTTTCCCAAGGAGCTATACTGAAGAATGACATGAGAAATTTTCACTCTTTTTCGCAACTTGTACTTTCAGCAGGCCCTCTAAAATCAACTCCAGCAGTTAAACATGCAAAAACTTCTCACTTTGAGGTTGAAATACTTGATGCTCAAACAAGAAAGCAGATATGCATCGTGGATAAGGTGAGTTTTATGTATTGAAATTTCTCTTATCTGCTCCAAAGATTATTAATCTCTTGATTAAACGGTGACAAGACTGTACAAAAATATATTCCTGGATTTTAGTGTTAATTTTTTTTGACGAATAGGATATTGTATACTCTGTTTCAGTAGAAGATATTTGCTGCATCATTCATAATCAATTTAAAAGTAATTTATAATTATTAGGTTCTGATTGTCTTCCTAACAATGATCATTGTCAGGAGGCAAAATTTCCAGGGCTCACCTTCTCAGTCTACACGAAAAAAAAAAAAAAAAGTCTCCAGGTTTTTCTTTTCATGTACTTCATTGCATATTAATATTATCAGAGCATTTTAACAGTATTTATAGAAAATAGCAACCAAAAGCCACTGAAGTTATAAAAAATTCTGTTTTTTTATAAAATTGTCATTTAACAATTATTTGGAACTGATTTGATTATTTGTCTTGAAAAATAAACATCTCGCTTTTTATGAAAGATTTACTCATTTCAAAACAACGATGTCCACTTTCCTAAAGAGAGTGTCTTGCTTAATATTACCCATTTATAGTCATATCACAGATGCTTCACCAAGGAAAGATAAAACATGTACTTCTTAGCTCACAGAAACATATGTGTACATTGTAGCTATACATATGTGTGTACAATATTTCAAGCATTTTTAGTTTTTCAAAAGTTTGAACAGGCACTAGTAGTTTAATTTATGATGAGAAAGACTGGTATTTCAATAAAATATACCTTCATTTATTTTTCTCTACTGACATGTTAAATAAGGTTTTTGCCATTCTAAAAATAAAGTTCAATCAGTGATTCCATTTAACTGTGCTCTAGCCGTGCTTCTACATAAGAGATGGAGCATTTCCTGTTTTTAATTGCTGAAAGATAACATATACCTTCCTAATTAGTAATTATAGCACTATGACCAGCCTATTATTTGCATAATATTAACTTTTATTTACAAATGGAAATGAAAGATAAAGAACGTTTACAAGTTCATACAGGACATATGTGGAATGTAGGACACATTCTTTTTCTATACTACAACTGGGGCCATATATATTATAACATGGATATATATTGTATAAAGAATTTTAACTTATGAATTACATGCATGGTATAATTTACTTCTATTTTAGTATTCTAATACAGTTTTGTATTTTTTTGTGTCATACAGAAATAAGACAAAAAAAGAAATTCTCATCCAGAAGTTGCTGATATTTACAATATCTCACTATCAAAAAACTTAAAGCTTATAATAAAAATACAATTAAATCAGTGGTAGCAAGGCAATAAATGAAATGGATATTAAATTGGTCAAGGATTTATGAGGACCAAGATACTAACAAGAGACTGGTTTTGTGTCCTTTCAGATGTGTCTAAATCTTGACACAAAATCCACCTTAAAATAACAAGAAAATGATGGGTTACTAATAATTTTTCTCAAACATTTAAATTTGTGTTATTGAGATTTTCTTTGAAGCTAAGGCATGGAGTTTTACATTTCTAGCATTGATTAAATTGCAAAAAAATTAATCATGCTGGAAGCCAGCATTCTTTAGAGATAAGGATTTTGCTCAGGGATCTCATATTTGAACTGTGAGAGTCCTGGAATTTGCATCTGCAGTGGCAAACCTTTAGTAGGCTAGATAGGGATTAATTTTGGATTCCTCACCAGCCTTTATTGTACAATCAACACCATATGATGTGCAGCTCACTACATCCAAATCCTTGTCAGTAGATCTGGCTTTTGTTTCGCCATGCTTTAGTTAAATCATCTCATAACGATGGCAAGATATTTAAAAGAAAAAAAAATACGGGTTTACTTGGTTTTTTTGGGTTTTTTTGCTTCATGATTCCTAACAGTTCAAGTTTGTAAACATGGGAAAGGCTGATTATGTTTGTTGTTCAAGATGTTTTGCTTAGAGAATTTAACAGCTATATAAATAGTAAGGTCATGTCAAGTGCCTTTTGTTGTACTTGGCTCTACCTACTACACAAAAGAAGTGTTGCTTATGACTTAGTACCTGTCTTTCAGCAAAGAAAGTGCTGTCTTATAAAGTCATAAAAGTTAAAGGTCATGTACTTTAGAACTAAGCATATCTGGACTGACTCCCTGCTACATCAATCATATCTATCAAGGCTCAGTAAAGTCACTGAATTGTTGATTCCCTAGGACCCTTATTTAGAGTACAGGTTAATAAAATCTATTTTGTAAGCTTATAGTGAAGAGGAGGAATAAGATATGTAACATGCATAGTGCTTTGAACATAATATATGTTCAAATATATATATATATATATATATATATATATATATATATATATATATGGTTGTTGGAAAAGTCATGATGTATTTTTCTATGTTTTTCATCGCAAAAAAAGTCATGTCTTTTCTGACAACCCAACATTAGTTTTAATAATCATTTGGAGGGATAAATTTAGTGTGAATAAAATCCAAGAAAAAATAAGTGGTGAAATTTGTGATACTGGCACAGAATTTAAATTTGACTTCTTGAGAATTATTCATTGACATGACTCGTTATATAGCTTAGGTTAGATATAAATTTTCAGATATCTTGAGTGAGCTGTATTTCAGTAATATATGCTGAGCTATAGTAGAAATTGTGCTTGCATCGAGATATTATAACTTTAACTTCAGAATGGACAAATCATGTACTCAAGATATTCATGTAACAAAAACATTCAGAGAATTCCTAGGATTAAAGAAAATATATTGAAACATGCCCTTTTACTGATACACACACACATATACACACACACACACACACATACACACACAAAACACTTCCTATTGCCTTCAGTATCTTCTCCAGGTTTTGTCCCACTTTTCTCATTACTTTCATCATGTTTATTTTATCTGCGCACATTTTTGTCTTCACATTTCATCATAAACCCACTCTGTTCAGACATTTGCCTCCATCACTTCTCAAGATATGAACTTGCTGAGGTCACTGGTGAGACAGTGGTAAACACCGTGCTAAGTCAAAGGTCACTCTCATTTTATTTTACTCTATATATCAGCAACATTTGCCACTGGTAAGAACATCCTCCTTAGAACACTTTTGCTCTTTGAGTTCCAGGATAATACCACACACATTTTTTTTTTCTTTTTAAACCTACATTATTGGCTTCTCCCTTTCCACTTGTTTTTTCATTATCTTATTGGGTGTGGAGTGTCACCAACTCAGTCATTGGAACTTCTCCCCAATTTAGTCATTTATCTTACTTAGTTCCATGGTTTTAAATATCACCTGCCTATTGATGGCTCATAAACATGTAACTGCAGCTTATTCTCTTCCCCTGAACTACAAATCCATTTACCTATGTATCTATGTATGTATCCATCTATGTATCTATCTACCAGGCATCTTAAATTTCATCTATCTAAAACGGAACACTGTGTTACCCTCAAAATTTTTCCAGTTCAACAAGTAGAACTATATCCTTCAAATAGCTGAAGACAAACACTTAGAGGCATCACAGCTCATCTCCTAATCTCACAACCCACCTACAATCCATCTTCATGATGATACCTTCACATATATCCAGACTCTGACAAATTTTAACCTCCTCAACTGCCAGAACTCCTAAATCTTTCCTCTGTTTCTGCCCTTAGCATCTTCAATTTATTCCCTACATAGCAACAGAACTAGCCTGTTAAATCAAGTCGAATAACATCATTCACTACTCAAAACTAGTACTTCTTTAGGTCTTAAATGTCACTGTTTTCTTGGGGACTTTCCTTACTATCTTGGTAAATTGCAAAATCTGGCAATGTTTTCTATTACTCTTCCTTGTTCCTTTTCTTTACTAACACTTATTTCCTTTTTCATTTTTTTTTATTATTTGGCCTATCCTTGGTATGGCAACTTCACAAAATAAGGGATTTGGTTTTTATCACTCCTGTATCTCCAATAGTGCTTTGCACAAAGAAAACATTTAACCAATATGTTATTTAATAACTCATGCTTGTTCAAGAGATATATGGATTTTACAATGTACTCACATTAGCTTTGATAGTTTTGGAGTACAGGAGTATGATATTTGAAAATACTTATTACTATTTTCTAAATCAAATTATCATTGGAAAAAATGTAAAATATTTATAGGAAAAGACATTAATTAATCCACTCTACTTAATGTCCAAATTCCTGACTTGCCCATAACATGTATGACTTGCTCCCAATGATGTATAGAATTTAACTTTGTATTACTGTATAATTTACTAACAGATACTCATGTTCTGATTACAAAATCTAACAACCTTTTTTTAAAGAAAATAGTACAGAGGGGGATATCTAACTAATTTAGTCATTCCCTATGAATGATTAAAATAATATGACTAATCAAGGATAATAAGATAGAGAGCAGATTTAAAATTTTTAAGAATTATTGGAACATCAAAAGTATATCAAAATATAAATTAAAAACATTTAACAATGAATTATTTCTAGTTGCTAACTATCTGTCTCACTTCTATATTGTAAAATGTCAGGAGCTTACCTTGTGATAAGTTGATGATTCAAGACCATAGCAAGAGCTCTAAAAGCTAGAGCTGATAAATGTTTCCAATATCTTCCCATACTTTTTCCTTTAATCTCTTGTCTAAGGAGCTTGACCTCAAGAGCTCTCTTTCTCTTATTGTTTAATTTGCTGTATGTCAAAGCTCTCAAAAGCCTTTTAAAGCCTTCTTACAAATAAAATAAAACACTCAGTAATTCTTCAGTCCTTACCAGAAAACAGTCAATAAAATTATAGGGTAAGAAGACTGCATAAAAATTGCACTTTTAATATTTTAGTTAGAAATTTGGAGAATTTTCCATTTCTGACATTGCTACTTTTAATATTTTATCTTGGGCACACTGCTTAACATATTTATGCCTCAGTTTGTTCATCTGTAAAATCTGCTTTCAAATGGTCATGGCAGGTTTCAGAATTTCATGTATAAGTAAATGACATTTTCTGCCATTCCTCTTCTTCTTTCTACTTCTTCTCTTTTTTCTTGCTCCTCTTTCCCTCCTTTTCCTCCCATACCTGCCCCTTTTCCCCTTCCCTCCTCTTCAGTCCCATTTCTCCTACTTCTTATTATGTAATATGATGTATTTGAAAGCTTATAAGGTTTGGATTCATACAGACAATAAAAATCTGACTGCTTTTTATTTTTCCTTGGACATGCCCCAATATCTCTGGCCTTGATTATTCTCTTCTATAAAATGATTTAAGTATTATTATTTTCTCCCTTTACAGAGGAGAAGATGTGGTACAGAGAGTTGAAATGAAGAACTTACTATATGTTAGAACCGAGCTTTGAACCTGGTGATGCAGGTTCTGTGCCTTGCTGTTAACTATTATGCGCCTACTTGACAGATTCTAATGAGTTGTCACTAGCCGAAATTCATGTGTTCTGTTTAATTTCATCATTGGGCATTTGACTTTTGACATAGACAGTGTATTTCAGGACAGAAGTGCTGTTTTCAAAGGAAGTCCTTTTGCCCTTCTATTTGAGACAAAGGCAGGCTTTTAAGCAGCCTTTCTATTTTGTATATATAGACATAACATAGCATTAATTAACATTCAAACCTAGAAATTTAGAAAAATATATTCAAAGTCCCTTTTAATAACAAATCAAGAACACAATGTACTATCAAAATTTTATATCTAAAAATTAAAAAATTGAGATGAATGGTTTCTTGCAAAAGAGGTAATGAATATATTCATTTCTGTGAACCCAAAGGGGCCCCTACACCCAACCTGTTTTTGTATGTACTTGGGAATTCCATAATACCACAGAAGCTCTAATTTAAACAGAAGCAGTATACTTTGTTTAATATTATTTGCTCTGACTTTGATTTCTCTCAGAAAAAGTAGTCTTATTGTATTTAATATGGAATGTCATGGCAGGCAATGTGGTAGAGCACTTTATGCTCTGAGGTCAGATATTTATGCCTGTATTTGACACAAATAATAAGCAAAACATAATTGTGAAAATTTGAAAATTGTTGTTTTATCATTTTAACATGTTACTTATTTACTCTGCCTCTTGGTTTTTCTTTATCAAAAGCAGGGTAAACATCTGTCTTCCAGGAGTAACTAAAGAGTCTATGTTTCTATATAAAATGTAGCACCATGCGTGCACCTAGTTAGCTGCCTGTAAATGAATGCAATATTTTAGATAGTGCCAATATATTAGAAATATTATCATTCCACTGAAGTGAGACAATATTTGAGTTAATATTTCTCTACTATGTCTATAAGATTAAAGAATTTAAAAATGATACTCATTATCTTTTTCTGAAATTAATAGGAAGCCTGTTAGAATTAGAAAGCATAGCCACAGAGACAGACAACCTTTGTAGCATCAGTTTCTAGCATTCTATATCCAATTCTCATCCTCCAAATATTATGCATCTGCTTATTATACCATGATATACTATGAAAGATATCAATGAACATATAGGCATTGCACACAATGTAATTAATAGTAGAGAAATGATTAATAAACTCTAGAAAACTATTCATGAATAATATTTATAAAACAAATATAGTCTGAGTATTGAATTAAATTTTATCTACATTTTTCCATTTAAATATATCACCATGTAAGAAAATTGCTTTTGTTTAGGGTTAAGCTATAAAGATGTCATTTCTATACCCTAATATATGAGATACAGTGATACTCCATTTAGAAAGTCTACATATATGAGAAGATGCATCTAGGAAAAAAAGAATTGAAATTGACCAGATTCAGTGGTCCTACAATTCTCTATTTTGACATTTTAGAGTGTCACAATCAAGTATTTATTAATTTAATAAATATTTGTTGAGATATTTGTCTAGTACATTATTGGGTGTTTGAGATAATCCAATAAGTCATATAGATGCAGTGCCTATCTTCATAGATTTTATTCTCTCCTGTGGAAGACAAACAGTGTAGATGTAATTTTAGGTCCAAAGGTATCTACATAGTGAGAAGAAAACAAAGTAATTTTGAGTGTTAAACAAAGTGAGATAACTGTGTGGTGAAAGGATTTACTATTTAGTATTTACTAAAATTACTATTTTGTTTCACTTACGTTGAGTTTAACTGGGATTTTACTGTTTGGATTTGTAATGAATTAATGAGTTATAATTAATGAATCTCTCTATATGTGTACCTGTTATGAATTTATCAAATTAACACTTGTTAAGTGGAGCACAGGGTGCCAGATGGTGAGCTGTGGTTCAACAACAGACCATAAGAGAAACTGAAATAAGAGAAACTGAAGTTTCTCCCAGGTCATGGAGGAAGTGCAGGGCATACATCTTGAGGGGCCACTCTGGGAGGTCAAGGCAGAGGACAGATAGACAAAGAGGCAGGACCTGGGACACATGACTTTATTAGGGTCCATGAATGAAATGCTTTGGGGTTCCCAAATAAGGCAGAAATGGTCAATTCAAACAAAAATAGCAGGATTTTGGTAAACCTGAAGGAGGTCTTATCTAAAGTGTGCACAAGGAAAAGGCCCAGGGGCCCAGGAGAGACTGTTGATCACAAGGGCTGTTGGGGACAACTATTGGGAAAGTCATATCAGGCACTTATAGCTACTTGTGACTCTGAGGGCCATTATACAGGGCATGTACTTACTTCAGGGTTTAGGGTCAGTTTAAGGTCACTGCAGTCCTCTTGGTGAAACAAAAGGGGTGCCAAGGCAGCAACACCATGTGGTGGCTTAGCTAAACTCTCGACAGTTGAAATTTACCAGATTCAGTGGTCCTCCAACTCTCTAGTTTGACATTTTAGAATGTCACAATCAAGAATTTATTAATTCAGTAAATATTTGTTGGGATATTTGTCTAATGCTCTAGGAAGATGTTCATGCTGTACTAATTATCAAAAAGTTCATGATGAAGGAATTTATAGCTTTTTCATGATCTAACAATTCAAACAAAAAGAGATAAAGATTGTGCTTGCATAACATATTTCTGGGAAATAATTTTGGTTTGACCTTATTGTGCTTTTGTTTGATTGTTTTTCTTTTGAAATTAAAGGAAAATGGTATACGAAACATATAACTTGTCCAGATTAGCATTTTACTGGTACATTTTTGTAGCTTAAAAAATAGCTGTCAAAATAATTACCTAACGTTGTGGTGATGTTCGTGTATCCTTAAATATAACACACTTTTTTTATTGTTTCTCTCACTTACCTTAGTGCTCAAAAACATAAAACAAATGAGCAACATTAAGAAATAAAAATCCAATTACTCTATATTTTAAATTATCTAAAGACTTCGGGGAGAGAGGTCTTAAGGGGCAATATTGTAGCAAGTGGATACTAATATTTACATCACATTAAGACTTTTAGTACCTTCATACCATATTTCCAGACACAAATTTGAGCTGCCTGAGGCCTGAAGTTTACATTATTAGAAGCATAGGCATAAGAAAATTTATATTTTTACTAGAATTGGTGTAATGGCAGCTTCTAAGCTCAGTGCCATCCCAAATTATACATATATGTGAGTGATCGTTGATTTACGTGTGTTTACATTGCATCTTACTTTCTGATGTGAAAATTATGTTATTTGAATGGCTACACGGTAAGAGCTCAAAGGTTGATTGGGCAATCACTGTTCGAAGCTATTACTCCTAAAATGCACTCCATTGATTATGATTAAGTACTACCTAAAAGCATATCTTGCAGAGGCACAATCCAAGAGCACTGCACGCTTCTTTCCTCCCTTCCTCTCTCCTTTTCTTTTTTCCTGTTTGTTTTTTTTATTCATGCACATTGAAGAACCCTAATCGTCCTGTAGGTAGGCACCATAATAGACCCTGGGAACACCAGCATGAAAACCACACCAATCCAAACCAAATATATTCCTTTCTCTTCAGATGTTCATAGTATTGTGATGGATCATGACATGTAAGTAATCCAACACAAGATAACAGAACACAAGCTAAAACAGAGGTACTGACAAAGGGCTGCTGAGCCCAGATGAATCATTTTCATTTCTACTGGAGACAATGATTGTGGCTTTAGAAGTCTCCTTCAGTTATAAACAGTCCCAGCACACTGGAGGATCATCATGGAGTTATCTCTAACAGCAAAGGGTAATCTCCTAAAGTAGAAATGATCTCCTCTAAATGCCTTACCTCCTTGGCCTTCCAGCCTTTCAGTGAAGGCACACTGCCTCTGGAGAATTTAGGAAGGAGGGTCAAGATGAATTCCTTACCCACGCCAGAGTTTCAAATGTGCAAACTTGTCAGGCTCCACAGCAGTAGTCTATTGTATTTTATTAGTGGATTTTAAAACTGACAGTCATCAAATGATTTTCAATCCCTGTTGATCTACTGGGATTCAGCTGAGTAAACTGAGCCCAGCAGTTAAGGCCTGTGACTGTCACAGTCATTTATTGTCCCACGAGAAATTAGTTCTCTTTTAGATGAATTTATTTTGAACTGCCTAGTACATCTGCCTAACAGATACTTTATTTGAGAATTGACCTTTCTCTTAAATCAAGTAATGCTGGACCTCTGCCTTCTTATAAACTCATCATTCTAACATCATTTTGTGAAGAGTGAATTAATTATTACCTGTCTTTTTTTCCCTTATTGCAGCTTAAGTTTCCTCATTCCACATTTTTACTGCCTCCAAAATAAACAGTTAATATTATTTCATGTTTAGGTATTTATAACTTTGCAATTATTGTCTATTTGATTTAAAAAAACAAAGTGTAATATAATTAGTAATTTCTTTTAGCAAAATATTTGATGAATTACTGGATGTCTAATAGAGTCTTGTATTTGTCTATACTGGTCCGTGTGCCATTGAATATAGATTTATTATTTGCTTCTCATAAACTTCATTTATAATCCTGTTATATTCCAAACTTAATTTAATCAGGACTTTAACACAGAGTCCCCAGGCAATCATTCACATGATAATGTTCCTCTTTTCTTACAGATAGGAAAATTTCAAAAAGCTATCACTCTAAAATTCCTGAGAAACTACTTTCATCTTAAGAGCTATTTTATGTAGAATATTTTTAACTCAACATAAGAAAAACAAACAGCTAGAAGAACAGCCATAACCCCTGAGCTGTTGATTGTTAAAATAATACTTACTTCATTTCAAAATGTGAAGAAAAAAAAGTTTTTTTATAATTATAAAAAATATAGATTCATACATTTACTAATTTGCTTTTACATTTCAATCAATATTTCTGGCATTGTATAGACAATGTCTTTTTAGGCCTTTGTTGGTAATAGAATCCCTCTAACTTAATGACCCAGTATGTCATAGTTTATGTATGTAAGTACAATTTATCTGAAGTACCTAATTCTCAAGCTAACTGTTTTTGGGGTTATAGTGTGCTATAATAATAATAAAAAAATTAGACTCAAAGTTTAGCTTCGCTTCTGCACACTAAGACATCCATTTCCCCTTTGCCTGAGTATGTCTCTTTTAATTACTCACACCTCTCACCATCACATCAGTCCTAAAAGCAGGGGCCAATGTGTGGAGTTCCATAATACATACTGCATATGTGATGGAATGAACAATTTTTTTCAGATCTGCCCATGCTGTTGCCTCATTGTGATTCATCTCTGAAGTTGAAAGGGGCAAGACTTAGTGATTGCAAGATGATGAAAGTGTCCCCTCCAGTAGAGAATTCACCTACAAAGCTAATTCTTTAATGAGCTTATGGAAAAAGTCTCACCTTAGTTTATCAAGCTGCTGACTCTTTAGAAACTCTGTTTATACCATAGCCAATCAATCAGTAAATCATGTCATTCTATCATATATAATATATCTCCTCACTGAGCTGCTTCCTACTTTAAATCACCATTACTTCTAACATGCAGATTGATCTACCTGGGTCTTTACTGAACACCCACAGCATATGTAGCAAAACAGAATACATATACTACAGTTTCTCTAAGATGTAGTTACAGCCCATACAGGTTTCACAATATCATTAGGTAAAATACAATTGGAACTTGTTATTACAGGTGAAATGCTTTTGTTATTGCATTATCATTTTGATTGTCACCTAGAATCTGTTTAATTTACAGAAGCCAGATCAATTCTTTTAAAATCTAAGTTATATTATACAATCCTCTGATGAAAACCCTCCAACAACTACACCACTTACTCAGAAGAAAATCCAAACTGCTCTTCCATACTCTAAATGGTTACACGTTATCTCTGCACTCTCATCTCTCTGATCATATCTTTAACCAAGCTGTCCCTATCTCATTCTGCTACAAACACTCTGACCAGCTTGCCAGTTCTCAAACAAACACTCTTGATGCGGCGATCCCTCATGGTGTCTGTCCTTGATGAGTCCTCTGTCTGAAAGAATCTTCTTCGGGATATCTATAGAATTTGCTCACTAGCTAAGGCCTTTGCTCACATGTCCTTATTTTCCCAACAGGATCATACTTCTTTCCATCATTTCTGATCTCTTACCTCCTTTATATATTCTTTTTAGAACTTATCGCCCTCAGATATATTACATAAGTATTTCTTAGTAGTCTGTCTCAGTTTTTCTAGAATATTAGTGCAGTGTGTGCCACTGTACCTCAGTGGTTTAACACATGGATTTAGGTATCTGACTGCCTGTATTTAACCCACCTCTGCTGCTTATTGGCTGTGTGACAGGGTGCAAGCCTCGTAACATTTAAGTATATCAGTTTCTGCACTGTCAACTGGGGGTAATAATAGCGCCTAACTCTTTGGGTTGTTAGAGGCATTAAACGAGTTAACTGCTTAAATGAGTACTTGGTACATAGAAGGTACTACATATGTGCTGGACATTATGTTAAAACAGAGTGATACTGGTGTGTGTGTGTGTGTGTGTGTGTGTGTGTTTACACTCCTACATGCATGACATATAACAAAGTTACTATTCCATAATTCATGCTCAATTCATATTTTTGAAAAAAACAACAACAAACTGCTATACATATTTACCATATCACATTAGTTTAGCTTTGGGTAATGATTGATTTGTATTTTATTAACAATGATCAAGTATATTAAGATCTAAGATATAATGTCTGAAATAGATATTATGAGCAGCATGGCATATCTGAACAGAGAACACTTTCTAAAAGGGTTTTATTTGTATTAGTTAACTAATCAATGGCATATCTTTAGGAAGACATAGTGCATGATCATGATTTCTTCATCTTTTAAAGAGTCTCAGTATCACATACTTCATAAGGCTGTTTATAACGGCCAAGTGATTATGTGAATGGACCTTAAAGTAGTGGGTCCTACATAGTACTTGCAAATACTCAGTACATTTTCCTTCACCTCTCATCTCCACTTTTTTCTCCCTCTCCAATATATGGTACAGTATGGTTGGTAGGTGCAAGGTTTGAACTAGGCTATTTGCATTCTAAGTCCATCTTTGTAGCTTATTAGCTGTGTGAGTTGGATAAATTACTTAAACTCTGAGTCAGAGTTTTCTCATTTTTAAAATAAAAATAATACTGTATTTAAGTCATAAGGATGGTGTGTGAGTTCAATTCTTTAGCAAAGGTAAAAGGTCTTGGGATAGTGCTGGACTCTTATTATGCATTTCAATGATTTACTTATGACCACTAGCATTGTTCTTAATCTCCAGTGCTATTTTTCTATGGCAAATTAACATAAAAGAAAAATGAGACAAATTATTTAATTATAACACAAAACTAGCTAGCAAACTCACTTCAGTGATAAAATATTTTCATCCATAGCAAAGCAATAATAGATAGTATAACTACTATCAAGCATTGAAATTGGCCTATTTCATAGGATTCAGTAACATTCATTGTCTTTATAAGTCCATAGCAGTTACATTAGGACAGTTTATATTCAGAAAAGCAGAGGTAGAATTCCTTATCTATATTATACTTTTTATCCATGTTTCTTAGTGTGTTTATCAACAGCACTTTTTTACATTTAAAATTGTTTTAATTGGGACTATAAATTCTCTGGTTACCTTTTCTATATTTAAGCCTGTGAGATGAATGCAGTCTAGAAGGCTGTGTCCTGCACAAGTACTGAAGATCATTTTTTTTTGAAAGGCTGATAAAAGTTAAGTTTAAAAAAGCTAGCTGCACAACAATGAGGATAACGATGCTATTATAATGCCTGATAGTTACCACTTCTGGATCATGAGTAACAGAGGCTAAGCTGCCTGCCATATGCAGTAGGGAAGGAATTTTTATTGTTACTTGCAATCATAACTTTATGTACACTATATATAGTAGGTCATGTTGGTGATGGAGGTTACTTTATAACTTATGTAACAAAACAGTTGATCTTATATATATTTAACATTTTATGAGCTGACTATTTTTATTTCTGTTATGTGCCCAGGAAACTAATGTCTTGGTCAAGGATGAAAAGCATATGCCTTGTTTGAAGGACAGAAAATGAATCAAATTTTGTATCTTATCCACCCATCCCATACTGAAGGAACCTGCATTTTCTAACTACAGCATATATATATATATATATATATATATATATATATATATATAAAATACATATATATGATATGACATATCATATATATGATAACATTTGAAATATATGAGTAACATATCTATACATTTATATCTATCAAGAGATTAAACTAACATGATATATTAAACTGCATGATGTATTATTACTTAATATGCAGAGAAAAGATGGGAATAGTACCTTGTTTTATGGTTTTCTAGAATATTTTAGATAAGAAAATAAAATTATAAACATTTTTGGAAACTGACTTTATGAGTCTTAAAATTATTGCTGTTTCCCCAAACACTTATGGGTAGGAAGTGGGCTCTACAGGAGCAGGTCTTGTCTTTTAGTTCATAGGTTTCTGGTTAAGATAGGTATATAATACCTCGTAACATTCAGACACCTTTGACTTTGAGATTGATACCATGAATAGAAGGAATTTTGCACTACTTCCATGAAGACATTGTGTGTGTATTTTGAAAATGTAAAGGAAGAGGACTAAATATTTAATGATCAGAAGGGTAGACTCTGGTAAATATTAACATTATTAATTCAGATTGTTTTTTCTGGTTTGCATACAAGAACATGGTAGTTCCTACTTCTCTGAAGTAACTTGTTTTGTGCTTTAAAATATGGGTGAAAAGCATGTATTTACTTCCTGAGGGAAACTTTAAGCATTTAATTTAATCACCTTTTAAAAAAAATTCTGCCTTGGAAACAAGCAATATTCCATATGATGTCAGTTTTTCCAATACAGATACTAAGGTGAGGAAAATGCAGAGTAGATCTAACAGCAAATCTATGATATACATGTAGTCTGTGAAAAATAAGCATATATTGTTTAAACCACTGTGATTTGTGTCCCAACCTAGATTATTCTGACAGGTACAATTCAATGAAACTTGAATTATATGGCCTTCGTGCTTATTATAAAAGATCGTTCCATCGTTAGAAAAACTTATAATAAAGAGAAAGAGAGAGAGAGGGGATAGCAGTTTTCTATATCATTGTCTAACTTTTCCTCTTAAACCTTTACATATACATAAACTTCATTAATCTTATTTTAAAACTGTAAGGTATGACTACATCTAACTAAAATGCTTCTTCACAGCAAAGTAAACCATCAATGAAATGAAAAGGTAACCTATGGAATGGGAGAAAGTATTGGCAAATCACATATCTGATAAGGGGTTAATATCCGAAATCTATATGGAACTCATACATCTCAATAGGAAAAAAAAAAAGAAAGAAAGAAATTCCCCAAAACAAACAAACAATAAACAACCCAATTTAAAAATAAAGAACCTAAATAAACATTTTTCCAAAGAAGGCATACAAATGAACTACAGGTATATAAGAATGTGCTCATCATCACTAATCATCAGGAAAATGCAAATCAAAACCACAATGAGATATTACCTTATACTTGTTAGGATGGCTATTATCAAAAAGACAAAAGATGATAAATGCTGATAATATTGTATAGAAAAGGAAACCTTTGGACAAAGAATGGAAAACACTATGGTGGTTCCTCAAGAAATTAAATATAGAACTGTCATATAATGCAGCTATCCCACTTTTGGACATATATACAGAAGAAGCAAAATCATTGTCTCAAAGAGATATCTGTACTCCGATGTTCATAGCAGTATTTATTCACAATATCCAAGGTTTGGAAGTAACCTAAGTGTCCATCAACAGATAAATGGATGAAGAGAATGTGGTGTACATATACAATGGAACATTATTCACCCATAAAAAATAAGGCAATTTTGTCATTTGTAACAATATGCATGACCTGGAGGGTATTAAGCTAAGTGAAATAAGCCAGTCAGAGAAGGACAAATACTGCATGTTATTACTTATACATGGAATTAAAAAAAAATGTTAAATCAGGGGTTGGGGGGTAAAGGAAACAAGGAGAAGTTGGTAAAAGGGTAAACATTTTCAGTTACTAGATGAATATTTTCAGAGGATCCACTGTATAACATGCTGACTATAGTTGATAACACAGTATTGTATAACTGATATTTGCTAAGAAAGTAGAACGTAAATGTTCTCGCCAAAAAGAAACAAACAAAAAAAGGTAAATATGTGAAATAATGGATGTGTTAATTAACTGGATGGTGGAATCCTTTCATAATGCATATGTATATCAAATCATCATGTTGTACACTTTAACTATCTCACCATTTTATTTGTTAATCACACCTCCATAAAGCTAAAACTAAAATTATTTAACAAACAAAAAACATGTAGGGCAGATTTATAAAATAATAAGATAATTTAATAAATTGACTATAGTAGATACTAGATCTAGCCATTGGATTTTTATCTAATCAACAAATGTTTGGGGTCAGCTGAGTGGCGCATTGTTTAAGAGCTGGCTTGGGACCCCAGCTCTGAGCAGCAGGACCCAGGTTCGGATCCCATATGCGGGCCAGTGACACTGCCCTCTACAGCTAAGATGGTGAACAACAGCTCGACTTAGAGCTGGGCTGCCCTGAGTCGCCAGCAATGGCATAGTCTGCAGCCCCTGCTGCAGTGGGCTGTCATAAACTACCATGTGTGGCTGGCAGCCAGCGTGAGCTGTCAAGAGCCACGGAGAGCGGCCATCCAGAGGCCAACGACCGATCTGCCTCACCCAGGAAGAGCGCAATGATAATACCAACATGGGCCAGTGAAGCAATGTCCTCCAGAACTAGACTGAAGAACAAAAGAACAGCAATGTGTCTGTTCCCCTTCCCCTGATTCCCCAGCACTGATCCCCTCCCTCAATTCCCCAATAAAATCTGTAAAAAAAAAAAAATTAAATTTATAAAAAAAAACAAAAAAAAAAAACAGAAAAACAAACGTTTAACAAGTACCTGATATATACTAAGATTTCTAATAGATGATATTGAGTAAATTAGGCAGCAGAAGTGGGCTGACTTTAAATATACAAGGTTGAATCAACAGAACTCCTATATTTCTCAGATAATGCATTTGGGTTAACATGGTTAATATAAAGATTCTGGTTTTAAAAAACTGTGAATATTGGTGTCATGAATGGAGTAGAAGCAGTTCTTGGCTTAACTCACAGAGTATTCAGTTCTGGCTGTTTAAATTGGTGATCACTGTGAGATATCCATAAAGACATATTAAATATCAAGTTGTATATATAAGTTTGCAGCTATGAAAACAAGTTGGTGCTGGAGATATACATTTAAGAGTATGAAAATACATGGCATTCAAAGTCATGAGAATGAATGAGATTAACTTTGTAGATAAATGACTTACTTTTTACACATGATCATGGAAGTGATATAATGTAGATTTTAAAGCAGCATGGCTCATTTAATCATCAAACATTTTTCAGAATACAGACACATTAAATAATAAATTTTTCATTGTTCTCTAAGGTGAAAAATATGCTGAATTTGTTCAATTTTTGAGGATGAATTCTTCCGTGAACACACAATAGACAGAGAGCAATCACTTTCAGTGGCTGGCACGATGTAGTAGCATTTATGAGAGCAGTGAGCTAATGGTGCAGAAATAATTGTAGCATCTCTATCTGTGGTTTGCTGTCAAACAATTCATTAACAATATAAATTTTCTGAAGTTGATTTTCCTTCCTATTTCTTTTTGCTTCAAACTCATTTCACATTCTTCATATTTTAAATAATGTAACATAAATCTTGAAGTAAAAGAAAATGTATGACAATCACTTCAACATTTGAAGTGATATCTAATATTTTGGAAGTCATTTTAAATCTATATCTGTCAAGAGTATAAGATATGAGGTCCCTTCACATCAATAAATTTAATCCAGTTATCTAAAAAAAATCCTGCCGCTTTTTAAAAATATAGATAATATTTAATAAATAACACTGCCCTTCAGGCTAGACTAAGTAATGACTCCAAATAATCAATGATGTATAATAACAAATGTTTAATTATCACTCATATGCCATGCTCGGTGGATGAGCTATCGCTTTGCTCTGCGTTCTTTATTCTAGAACCAGGTAGATGAAACAACTCTTGTCATTGTCATTGTCAGGTACAGATAGAGTGAACAGAGAAGGGATATCTTAGTTTTGGCTACTATAATAAATTATCATAGACTGGTTGGCTTATAAACAACAGAAATGTATTTCTCAAAGTTCTGGAGGCTGGAAGTACAAGATCAGGGTGCCAGCATGGTGGGATTCTGGCGAACACCCTCCATCAGGTTGCAGACTACCATCTTCTTATTGTATCTATCAGGCTAAATAGTTCTCTGGAGTCTCTTTTATAAGGAAACCAATTCCATCATGAGGGCTCCACCCTCGTGATGTAATTATCTTCCAAAGACTCCACTTCCTAATACTATCTCATTGTGGGTTAGGATTTCAACATATGAATTTTGAAGGAACACAAACATTCATTCCAGTTGGTGAGCTACACATCGGCTCTTAAAGCTTCTGCTTGAATGTTAAACAGGTTGCTTCTTTTCACATTTCACTGCTCAATCAAGTCACATGACCAACCCAGAGTGCAACATGGTGGAGATACAAAATATTCCCCCAGGGAGAAACAACAAATATTTTGAACAATTATAAGTCTATCAGAGTAAGCAAAGACTCTGCAACAAAGATATTTACTCCAAAATTTTTGTGCTAAAGTTTATTCACTTTAATCAGATATAGAACCTCAATTTTTCATTGTAATTCTATTAACTTAATATGTTTAGTTGGAACAATCTTAGCTGCCTGGTTTCTGAGTCGAAAAGACAAGTGAGACCTGTAGCAAGCAAAAATAGGTATGTGTCCAAGAAATAAGAAACAGCATCTCCCAGAACACATACTTATCATAGTAGAATTTAGTAGGTCCTAGATGGATAGGTGAAAATTCATAATGAAGCCTAAGGTTTGAAATAGACAAATGCCTCTTTTGCCCACATTCTGTTAACCAAAGTAAGCCAAACAGCGAAGTCCAACATCAACCAGTGTCACTACCTGGAGAAGTGGAGATGAGGAATAGAAGAAATATTTGTCAAAATTATCTATTTTGCTACAAATCTTCAGCTTCCAAGAACCATTTAAATTATCCTTCTCTTGGTAGGACAAGACATATATTTTTACGGAGGGGAGTATTCGAATCAGATAGATTAATAATATTTGATATTTTAAAAGGTAGGTAAAATCCTACTTTTTAAAGAAAATTGGCTACCCAACATAAATCATTTCCCAAGATATATTGTCTGTCTTAACATGAGCATTTCCTTAATCACCAGGGGAATAAACCACATAATAATTTTGAGCATATGTGAGCATGTGTGTGTGCATGTGTGTGTGTGTGTGTTTGTGTGATTGCTGATTCAGTTTAACTGCATTGTGCATTTTTCAAAAGCAAATATTAAGTATCTTGAAGACTAATGTTAAGTATCTAATATCTGGGAGCCACAAATAGTTTTAGAGTTATTATAAAACTGAAAGCATGACATATATCACAGTGGTAGCATGTTAGTTTCATTTTTGTATATAAAATTTGAAACAAGTACATTTTTTAAAGTCAATCAACATATCTATTAAATATATCATCAATAGAAGAAAAGGTAAACAAATGAATTATACAACAAAGTTAACTGCTCAGGTGGTTTAAAAACCTGATGTAAATGTTAAAAAAGTAATAAGCACCCTCCTGAATTTGTTTTTCATTTGTACAATGAAATGGTTGAACTATAGTCATGCTCCACTTAACATTGGGGATACCTGAGAAATGTGTCATCAGGCGATTTCATTATTGTGTAAAGATCATAGAGTGCTCTTAAACAAACCTAGGTGGTATAGCCTACTACACACCTAAGCTATATGGTATAGCCTATTACTCCTAGGCTAAAAGCTTGTATTGCACATCACTATACAAAATAACATGAGACTAAATCAAGTACAAGACAAAATGATGCAATCAACAGACAGTAAACACAAGATGTATGAGGCTGCTGCTGGCCTAAAAAGGCATACCTTTTACAGCAAATTTTATTTTTATAAGTAGAAAAAGTTATGATAATAATAAATAATGATTAAAAAGTATAGTAAATAGTAAAACCAGAGGCTTTTTATAGTCGTTTATCATCAAGTATTGCATATTGTACATCATTGTATGTATTATACTTTTGTATCACTGGCAGCACAGGTTTCTTTCCACCAGCATTACCACAAACATCGATGTTAAGAACATCATTGCACTATGATGTTAAGAAGGCTACTATGTCACTAGGTGATAGACATTTTCAGCTTCATTACAATCTAATGGGACCACTGTCCTATAATGTGGTTCATCATTGACCGAAACGCTATACAGTGCATGACTATGTATTTTTCTGTTCCCTAAATGATTAATATTTTTGATAGAAACTACTCAAAAACTTACTAGGTTAAAACAAAGACCATTTACTTATCTCATTATTCAGTTATTTGGCAATTTAGATCTCTGCTCAGCTCACTCGTACTTGCAGCCATCTGCCAAGCAGCTAGGTGACAGATCAGGCAGTTAGCTGCAGGAACAGGACAACAGGGCCATGTGTCTGTTATCACTTGGAAAGCTAGCTCAGGCTCCTTTACATGGCATTGGTCAAGGTGTTATCAGAAAGAGTAGAAATACATGACCTATAGAGTCTTAGATTTGTAACTTGCACAGCTGCACTTTCAACACATGTTTTTGATTAGAGCAAACCAAAAAGTCAGCCTAAATTGAAGGTCTGGGAGAAAAAAATTACCTCTTGAAAGGAGAATCTGCAAAATACTGTGGCTATTTGTGCAGCCACCATGATAGCATGGGACAGGACAGTACAGGATAAAGTACATCTTTATTTCTAACAGTTTATATACATACATACATACATACATAAATATACACAAAATAGATTAATAGATAATAGTGTCACAACACAATTACTTTACCATTTCTCCCGAATTCTACTACTACTGAGCCCATTATTACTTATCACTGTTATTATTTTCACTATATTTGAGTCTTCGTTCAAGATATTTCATGGCAATAGTAATTGAAGGTATGTATAAATGTTATCCTTCCCATATACAACTGAAGACAAAGCAAATTTGGCAAATGTCCCTATCAGTGTCACTGCAAATCAATAAGTAGAAACCAATTATGTTTTAATCAATAATTTTTCAACAGACTTATAAAGCCTTACTTATTCTAAAAAAAGCCTTTCGATTTTGGTCATCAATAGGCAATTGCTTCTCTTAATATGAACCCTGAAATACTTTTACAGATTATAATTAAGAAAATTCAGACTAGATTTAAAACTTACCCCATAGATATTTTCTCCTGCCAGTTTCACCTGCATTTACATTTTAATGAACTGTATTACTGACGGAGAATTTTTTTGTATTTAAGAAAATACCACTTTTTTCAACAAAGTAAATATAAACTTGAAGTATGCTCACATTTAATCTTTTTTCCTATGATCATGAAGTTAAATGATTAACCAATGGATAATAGATCCATTCATTTATTAGCTACTTTCTTCACATAACAGTTAGTTTTACAATAATACCTGTGACTATTTGGAAAAGAAAATTACTGCCATTTGTTTACTAGTATCTTTAACAGATTTTAAAAAATGAATAGTTATTAGTTTTCTCAGAGGTAATACCCTTATTTGAAATGTTCCTTCAGTATTTATACAGAAACTATTTCATTTAAAGTGACTTGGGCTTCCTAACTTATTTCAGTAATGCCATGTTACATGTAAACTTTCCTGACTGCAAGGATTATTTTGTTGGCTTAACAAACTTGCAATAAAAAAGCATAATCAAAGTCATTTAAAAAATAATCATAAATGTTAATTCTACTGGGCTTTACTTTATTCCTAAAAGCATGTTTTTAATTTTGTGGTCTTTATGGTATCATCCAGCTTTAAAATGTTCTAATCTAGGTTGTAAAACATATATTCTAAAAATATTCCAGAAAGAGTATTAAAAATTTTGTGTTCTCAAAATCTGAATTATTTTCTAATTTATAAAATATTCTTTATATTTTCAATATGTTATTATTTCATATATATGTATATTTATTATAAAATAAATAATGTCTAGGGTATATGCCTTAATAAAATGTATATATAATTTTCTGGAATAAAAGTACTTATATAAAAGCATATTATTCAGATAAATATATTTTTACAACTTCCTATGGTGAATATTAAAAAATTAATATATATATTTATGCTTATTTTCTTTTTGAATTGAAAAGACAATAACCAAATGTGCTATTGTTACATATAAAGAAATATGTTAAAATACAAAATTCTGAAATATGTTTATATATGTATATATAGAAAAATTTGAACATAACAAAGAACTCATTTAAAATAATACATTGTGTATATAAAGAAATAAAACTGATATGATACAATTTTCTAATTTCTAAAAGTGAACAAAATCCAGTTAAATTTAAAGTATTTCTTACTAACACTGATTTTTTTTTTGGCACATTCATAGAGTAGTGTCAATTTTATTCATAGTGAAAATTCTTGATATTCTATAAAATAGAATACACATTCTGGATTTATAAAAATATTTTTCATATAGGTGGTTTATTTATATTTAGGTACAATCTGAAGATTAGTTACCAGTAAAATAATATTTGCTAACTCAGAAAACTCCATTCCATTCTGAATAAAATACATGCAACTACATAGTCTATTTACTAATGTAAAACATTCTAATGGGAATTCTCAGAGGTATTTTTCTCACTTTCCTGAATTAATCAAACTTAAAATATGACTCTCTATGCTTGTGACCCCAAAACTAGAAAGAAAGAGTTCTTGCCAGTTAGAAATTCTACACTGGATATTGTGTGTGTGTGTGTGTGTGTGTGTGTGTGTGTGTGTATTTTCACACCTCTATAGTTAATCATTTCTATTTATTTATCTTGCATTCTGTTTCTCTCTGCGTCTTTATTGGTAGAACATTTCTTTTCTTCACAATGTTTACTGACAATTTTTGGATTGCACATCCCAATTTCTCTGTCAAATGAATTTCAGGTAGTTGTTGTTTTTCCTTATCATTTAATTATCATTTCTCTAGGCAGGAGAAACAGTATTCTGGAGACATATGTTCATTTCAAAGAATTCCTGAGAAAGTGGCTAAAATACAGTTATAAAAGTAGCAATAGCACAAAAATTTATATTTTGTGTGTAAAATATTACAGTGCCTTTATGTTGGGCAAATTCAAACAGATACTTGATTAGTCACTTGAATGTGAAGAGTTGATTCTAAGTCTATCAACTTAAATGTTGGATAGAGTAATGATGAACCAAACCTCAATTACGATCAGTTAAAATTTAGAAGTAAAATTTTGGTTCAGCTAAGAAACATCATTTACCTTGTCTACTTAACATTTTAAGATTAATTTTCTCTGACAAGAAAGAAATGTTAATGAGAATTTCAGAATTTCAGATGTAAGGATACTTATTTCTCCCATCTGCACAATTAATTATGAAAAATAAAAATGCATAAATTATTATGATGATAGTTTGTCCTGTTTAAGTGGTTGTAAAGCTGGCAAAAAATTAGAAGTTTTTATGAATGAACTTCCTGGTGAAGCGACTAAGACATCAATTTAGTAATCAGAAAGTCTTACATTCTCTGTTAATTATCATCTTTTCTTCTCTTTGTGCCCTGAATACAACTAAAGGCCCAAAATAATTGATCAAACACAGACTTGTGGCTAATTGAACAATGCTGTCTAAATCATTTAATGCTTAATTATTACTTTTTTCTTGGATTTGACTAAAATTTCTCCTGAAAAGGCAGTTCTCAAAGATTTATTCAAAATCAGCACTTTTCTAACATGTAATAGTCAAATGAAATTTTAAAATGTAAATAAAATAAAAAACTTGGTTCAATGCTTATAACAACCCTCTTCCACATGTAGGTTTTTTTTGGAAGCAAATAATCTTAATCTTGAAAGATTAGAAATTCAGAGAAAAATGCATACACCAAATGAAAAGATTGTAATTTATATTATTCTACTTTTAAGAAAAGCATATAGCTTTTCCACACAAATCTACTTGTGAAAGACTTCATAACAGATTAAGGAACTTCTATCTGTTTTCATAAGAATTTGCACACACAGCTTTATTTTTCACTTCAATAAAATTTACTTTAAATTTTATTATATGCTACATATTGAAATACAACATACAGTAATGCTAGATCATTGCCCTCAAGGAACTTATAGATTGTTTGAACAACCAGTATGTAAACAAAAGATAATTTGCCCTCATAAAGTCACATCTGACATATAGCAAACCATAACAGAGGAGTTATCAATGATGAAAATTTTATGTTTTTCCAAATTAGATGGTCCTTAAAATGACAAGTGTACCAATATTTGTTACTCTAGAGAATAGCATGTGGATTTTAGGCATCCCTGCTTAGTAGAAGCAACAGAAAACAGTGCTTTATGATTAAGTAATAGTGAGATAAAATCAGGAACACTGTTAAAACAAACCACCAGTTTTTACAAATATAATTCAAATATCAAAGTTGAATAATCAAAATTAAAATAAAATACCACATGTTCAGATGAATATATATATCACCCTCTCTAAAAACTGTTTTTCAAATATTTCCTAACATTTTGCGGAGGTGACATGTTATAAAATATTTGAAAATTTTATACTCAGAGAATTTTTCATGTATTTTTTTATTTACAGCATAACATAAGTGGAAATTAATATCATTCTTCAATGCTTAAATCTTATAACTTTCTTATTCAGTAAACTGTATACATAGAAGATATCAGAAAAAGAATTCTGGAGAGATCCAAGATAGCAGAGTAGATACTGTGCACACTTCCTCCATGAACACATTAAAATTACAACTAAATTATAGAAAAATCATCCTAGAGAGCCATTTGAAATCTGGCTGAACAGAAGTTTTATAACTAAGGATATAAAGAAGAAGTTGAGACTGATAGGACAGGTCGAGACATGAAATGGGATAGCCGCAAACCTCTGTAGGGTGGTTGAGAACCGGGAGGGATGTCTCAGCCATGGAGATTCTCTCCAGAGGAATGAGAAACCCCACACCCACAATGGCCTCCCCAGCCCAGAATATTGGCGCCAGGAAGAGGAGTCCCCACCACATCTGGTTGTGAAATACAGTTGGGATTCCAACCATTCAGGTGAACAGAAGGCTACAGGAAACCCAGGCATCCTCTTAAAGGGCCTACACACAGACTCTCTCACTCCCAGGCACTCACCTTGGGCTCCAGCGGAGGGACAGTAAATCAGGGAGATGTTGGAGGCATACAAGGGTCAGACTGAGGTGTGTGGCTTAGGAGCAAGAGCTAGAGGACAGCTTCCATTTTCTCTGTGAGGGGGCTTCCTCCTATGCTGCTGGCAGGTGGGAGCCATCTTCCTGTGATGAGCCTCCCACCCCCCACAGGCCAAATCTAAATCTGATTGGCCTGGCAAACTCTGCTGCTCCACCCTGCTGACTCATTGGGATCCCACCTGACACAACTTGACCAACACCTGAGGCACTTTCTCCAAGAGAAGCCTGCACATCTGGCATTGCACTCTTTCATGAAAAAACTATTGGCGTCTGCAGGTCCCAGGAGGGCAGCAGCTGGCCACAATGTGTTCTGAGATATTTGCTGAGTAGCTCCAGGCTCAGCACTGGCACCAAACCAGAATTGATTTAACCAGTTGACCACAATTCTTGCCACTCTGGTGACTCCCTGAGACTCTGCCTCACCCAACTTGAGTATCAACAAGGCTTTATCATGGGGCTGAACCCAAAGGGAACTGACAGGCAGAAACAGGCCTTGGGGTGCCCTAGCATTTTGTGGAGTTACCCCAGGCCTGGTACTTGTGGCAGACATCCTCAGTTTGCAGTGTGGCCTCTCCCATGCACCTACAGGGTTAGCAAAGGCAAACAATCACAGATTTCTTTGTAGCTTTCACCAGGTTGTCTCCATCCAGTCATATGCAGTGAGTGACCTTGGCCTGCACCAGAGCACCTTGCAAGAGGCCCCAGAACCAACATACTTGGATGTTGGATTTAGACCATAACAGAGCAGTGCCCAATTAGCCCCACAAGTGACACAGCTAAGGGGGTAGTCTCAATAGGCACCAGACCCACTGGAGTAAATATCATCCAGTGGGGTAAGCCTCTCGCACAGCAGCATGCAAGCTGCGTTCATGGCCAAACCCCACAGCCCGGCAGCCTGAGGGTCAATCCCACCCACTGTCATACCAATAGCAATCAAAATTCAACCATAATAGGAAGGCACACAAAACTCACAGAAGGGAAACTCCTGAAGCACCTGGAGCAGGTGACTAGGGAGACTATGCCAGGGCCCTATAGAGCTCTTAGTGCATAAGGCCACCTGACCAAGACTGGGAGACATAGAATATCTACCTAATACACAGAAACAAACACAGAGAGGCAGCCAAAATGAGGAAACAAAGAAATGCATCCCAAATGAAAGGACAGGAGAAAAATCCAGAAAAAGAACTAAACAAAATGGGGCAAGTAACCTACCAGATACAGAGTGCAAAGCAATGGTTATAAGGATACTCAAGAAACTTAGTGAGAACTTCAACAGAGAGATAGCAAGCATAAAAAAGGACAGAGAAACCATAAGAAAGAACCAGTCAGAAGTGAAGAATACAATGACTGAAATGAAAAATGCACTATAAGGAATCACCAGCAGACTAGTTGAAGGAGAGGATCAAATCAGCAATTTGGAAGATAACGTAACAGAACACACCCAAAAGGAACAGCAAAAGGAAAAAAGAATCCAAAAAAAATGAGGATAATTTAAGAGACCTCTGGGACAACATCAAGAGTAACAACATTAGCATCATAAGAGTACCACAAGGAGAAGAGAGAAAGCAAGGAATTGAGAGCCTATTTGAAGAAATAATGACTGAAAACTTTCCTAACCTGGTGAAGGAAATAGACATACAAGTTCAAAAAGTGCAGAGAGTCCCAAGCAAGATGAACCCAAACAGGCCCAAACCAAGACACATCATAATTAAAATGCCAAAGGTTAAAGACAAAGAAAGAATCTTAAAACCAGCAAGAGAAAGGCAACTAGTAACTTATAAGGAAGCTCTCATAAGACTGTCAGCTGATTTCTCAACAGAAACTTTGTGGGACAGAAGGGGTTGGCACAAAATATTCATTGTGATGAATAGCAAGGGCCTACAACCAAGATTACTCTACCCAGCAAAGCTATCATTTAGAATCTAAGCACAGATAAAGAGCTTCTCAGACAAGAAAAAGCTAAAGGAGTTAATCACCACCAAACCAGTATCACAAAAAATGTTAAAGGGACTTCTTTAAGTTGGAAAAAAAATCAAAATTATGATTACTAATAAAATAGCAATTGCTATATGTCTGTCAACAATTACTTTCAATGTAAATGGTTTAAATGCTCCACTCAAAAGACACAGAAGGGCTGAGTGGATAAGAAAACAAAACATAGAAGAGAATCACTTCAGATTGAAAGACACACACAATAGGAAAGTAAAGAGATGGAAAAATGTATTTCATGGAAACAAAACAAAACAAAACAAAACAAAACAAAAAAGCTGGAGTAGTAATAACTATACCAGACAAAATCAATTTTAAAACAAAGGCTCTAACAAGAGACAAAGAAGGACCCAGTAATCCCATTTCAGGGTATCTAGCTGAAGAAATCAAAACCCTACTTCAATGGGACATGTGCATCTATATGTTCATTGCAGCATTGTTTACAATGGCCAAAAAGTGGAGGCAGCCTGGGTGTCCATCAGTGGATGAATGGATAAAGAGGAGGTGTTACACATATACAATGGAATAGTGCTCAGCCATGGAAGGGAATGAGTTCTTGCCATCTGTGGTGGGATGGATGGACCTGGAGAGTACTGTGCTGGGTGGAGTGTAAGACAGATGCAATGTGATTTTACTTATATGTGAAATCTAAAGAAGAAAGTAACAAACAAAACAGAAACAAACTCATAGATACAGAGAATATATTGATGCTTGCCAGATGGGAGGGGTTTTGGGGGGTGAATAAAAAGGGGGAAGGGATTAAGAAGTACAAATTTGTTGTTACATAGTAATCATGGGGGTATAGGGTATAGCATAAGGACTATAGTCAATAATATTGTAATAACTATGTATGGTGTCAGATGGGTACTAGATTTGTTGGGGTGATAGGTGGGAGGGGTTGGGGGCAGGGTAAAATGTGAAAGGATAAAGAAGTACAAACTGGTAGTTACAAAATAGTCATGGAGATGTAAAGTAAAGCACAAAGAATATAGTCAATAATATGGCAGTAACTATGTATAGTGCCAGGTGGGTACTAGGCTAGTCAGGGGGATAATTCCTGAAATTATATAAATGTCTAACCACCATGCTGTACACCTAAAATTAATATACAATAATATTAAATGTCAACTGTAATTAAAAAAATTAAAAAGCCAGTAAAAAGGGAAGGGGAATAAAAGGTCCACACTTCCAAGTAGAAAACAAATAAGTCACAGGGACGTAATGTTCAGTATAGGGAATATAGTCAGTAATATTGTGATAGTATGGTATGGCGTCAGATGGTTGCTGGGCTTATCATGGTGATCACTTCTTTAGGTATATAAGTGTAGACTAAATATGGTGTACCCCTGAAACTAATACCGTATTTCCCCATGTATAAGATGCACCCTTTTTCAAAAAATTTGGGGTCTAAAAACGGTGCATCTCATACAGCGGTTGTAGTTTTTTTACTTGCATTTCCCACTTTTTTCATGCTTGTGTTTGCACTCATACAACCACTGTATAAGATGCACCCAGTTTTTAGACCCCACATTTTTCGAAAAAGGGTGCATCTTATACATGGGAAAACACGGCATATTATTGTACAATAGCTATATTTACAAAAATCTTAAAATAAAAAAGAATTATTAAAAAATAAATAAAACAATGAAAAAATAATTTTTGAATGGAATAGCACACCCTTCATTATAGTTCTACTAAACAGGGGGTGGAAAATGGTAAAATAAATGTACTCATTGGTATACTTTTAATGTATAGTAAAATATTAAATATAATGCAATAATGTTAATAAGAACTGTCTGAGTATTATTACTATTATCTCTCTAAGCATGTTATTTTTCATTTCACCCTCCAAAACAACCATGAGCAAATGTTAGTGTAACAAAAAATAAATAAATAAATAATTCATGTACACAATATTCTATACATATTTAGACAAAGAAAAGATATTTTTTTGCATAATCATGAAAATGTCTTTTGATATGAACAAGTCAGAAAGTCAAATAGTATTGTGATGGCTTGAGATATTTGGATAGAACTATCCTTGTCATGTATTTTCCAGTTTAGATTAACATACATTTATTTTATTTATTTTTCTAAATTTTATAAAGAGTTCATTTTAGTAGATTAGGACCAAATAACTGGTCAAATCACAATGCATTTAAAGAATCCATATTATATATCTATCATGATTTTGACGGACTAATAGTAATTTTGAATGGCAGTTTTAATAACATAACTAACTACTGGGCTTAGGAAAGAATTCTTTTTTTTTTCTCATGATATTCTGAAGCAAACATGTTTTGCTTTGTCCATATATATCTACAAATCAACTTCACATTCTCAGGCTCCTCAGCTGTACACTTTACCTTTTATCTATCTTGTGCATTTACTCACACTTTTAACTGATAACCTCACACATTTGAAAACCAGAAATTGAAAATTATGAGCAAATTCAAAAATATATTTTAGACCTATATATTAGGATGAACTCACATAGTAACATCATTATTGCTATATACAAATTAAAATTTTGGAAAAAGTATATTGCTGCAATGTTTTAAGTTGTCAAAGCAGTAGTGACTGAAAAGCTAAACAAAACAAACAGGATATTTTGTAATAATTTTATACTTTAAATGTATTAAGTTATGTTTTCTTACTATACAAATATACAGAAAACAGATGAACCTCTTTTCTTCATAATTCTCTGTCTCTATTTTCTTTTCCTTTTCAGGTGATACAAACATCTACTATTCATGATGTTAAACAAAAATTTCACAAAGAATGTAAGTTTTATACAGACTTTTGAATTTATAATACAGTCTTATTTTAATCAAATCGGTCCAAATGTATCTGTAAGAATAAATTGCAATATTGTGATGGAAAGAGTGTGTGAAAACTGTATTTTAATGTGAAACTAAGAAATAATATTATGCTGACTACCATGAGCATTCTTGTATCTTACTCTCAAATTGATGCTTAATGCTCAACATTTTTTGGTTTTTCACGAAGCTGTTTTCAAGTTCATATTTGAACATTTTTCATTCTAATCGGATACTTCCTATATACAAAATGCTTTAATCAACATAAAGTACTTCTGTATATTTAAGCAAAATATTAAGCAGTTTTTATTCCATGTGTTTATATTTATCAATTTGATTCCACATAGAATACTTTATACATTTAAATTGCATTGTTTAATTTTGTTAATAGGTAAATAAATCTTATTAAGAAATCTATTATTATTTACTTGGGAATATTTTTATGAGGTTAGTTTAAATTAGATTTTTATTTTACAACTTTTTAACAAAGCTTACTCTTAAGTTAAACATACTGAAAATGTTTGTAATTACTAGGGAGCTTTTTTTTTTTAAGATTTTTTTTTTTTATTGGGGAATTGGGGGGATGGGAACAGCGCTGGGGAATTGGGGGAAGGGGAACAGACAAGTTGCTGTTGTTTTGTTCTTCAATCTAGTTGTGGAGGATGTTGCTTCACTGGCCCAAGTTGGCACCATCATTGCGCTCTTCCCATGTGAGGCAGATCAGTCGCCGGCTTCTGGACGGCCGCTCACTGCGGCTGCTGGCCGCTCACGCTGGCTGCTGGCTACATACGGTAGCCCATGGCAACCCACTGCCACAGGGAGTGCAGCCTATGCCGTCGCTGGCGACTCATGGCAGCCCAGCTCCAGGTTGAGCTGTCGTTCAGCATCTTAGCTGTGGAGGGCAGTGTCACTGGCCCTCATATGTGGGATCTGAACCGGGGCCCTCTGGCATCCCAAGCGAGTTCTTAACCATCGCGCCACTCGGCCGGCCCAGGAGCATTTTTTTAAATAAGCTTTTCTTTTACAGCAATTTTAAATTCGTAGCAAAGTGGTATATTCACATCAGAGCGGCATACATTTTTGCAATTCATGATTCTACATTGACATATCATTATTACTCAAAGTCCATAGTTTTTATTGGAGTTCATTCTTGGTGTTACATAATTTATGTGTTTAGCTAGGGAGGCTTTTAAATTCTTTGGATTGAGTTGAACAATGTTTCTTTTCTGAAAATATTCTTAAAGCTCACAAAGTAAAACATTAAATTTTTAATAACACCTTAGAGTAAATAGGTAGAACTGTTTTATTATTTTGCTTCAGGAAAAAATACAGAATATTTACTGAAAACTTTCTGTATATATGGCATTATGGGAGGCATAATGACTAAATAAAGGTAAAAGACATCTGCATTAGCCTTCAAAAATAGCCTCCTGGGTGAGATAATATATATAATATAGATATATATATTGTATTTATATTTATATTAAATATAGAAATCAAATAATGTATCTACAATTTTTAAACATTTTGGGGAAATCTAGAATTTTTAATAAGAACAGAAAGCCTAAGCAGTTTGGAATAGAATTATTTGAAATATGCTTCAAATTCTTGTAGAAGGTATATTCTGATATTTTACTATGTAAAGACATGTAAGATTTGAATATGCAGAAAAAAATTAAAAAGGTATCATAATAAGAAAAACAAAACAAAACAATATAAGAAATCAAAACAAAAGATCTGCCATGGATTAATTCTCTACTTTTAGCATGATAATCAAATTATTTGTCCATTTATGTCAATATTTTATAAATTATTGAAAAATATTTTCAACTCCAAATTTGCATCTTATCACATAATCTATGTGAACCATTTTACCCTCTTTTTCCCCATAAGCATTTCCAGTTTATTTACATTCTAAATGCATTTGTTTCCAGTTATTTATATCTTTGCATAAAATATGGTTCTCATTAAACTAGTATTTAATTAAACTCTGGGAAGATTTAGATCAATTTTATACAATACAATGGTTTCAGAATATTTAGATTGTAGTAATAAGTGAAAAGATATTTGAAAATGACTTTTTTAGTAGAAAGTAGAATGATGCAAGAAAATATTTGCATTTAAATCAATATGACAATAAACGAGGAAATGAATCAAAGGCTAATGTATGTGTAGAAAGAATTTGCAGTCACCTTGATGTGTGATTCTATGACTACTTTTATGAAAGCTTGTATCTACATATAGACATATATATACATAACAATTACACAGAATACTAAAATTTTAGAGCCAGAAGTTCTGTATTTATGTGTTCCAGAGACTGATTTCTATGTATTAGGAAAGTGAGTTAGGTAATTTGTGCAAAATTCGAGAACAGTCCAGTTTCAAAAATGGGCAATTGAATATATGTCAATAATATGGTTAGTTTTAATAGCTATATCAAAGCTTAACTTTTCTTGACAACTACTATTTTACCTTTCTAAGCTCAGTTCTAATCTTTAACAATTTTTCATAAATTGTAATGTTTTTCACTTTTTCAAAATTACCTTTATCTTGAAAGTATATCTATTACTTAAAGAAAAATAATATTCAGGAAATTTTGTCTTTATTATACTATATTTTAAAAACTTATTGGTCTTCAGGTTCTACAAAACACAGAAAAACAAAACCATTTCTTTGCTTGTATTACATTACAGAAAAGTATCTCAAAGTTAATTAAATTCGACATTACATTTTATATATTTTCCAAAGAGTAAAGGAAACCAAAAAAATGTTAACTCTAATAATATGTGACTGTATGTACAATGGTAAAAAAAAAAAAAGAATTATGTGTTGATTGCCTTCATATTTTATCTCTGTAGCATATTTTAAAACCAGGTAACATTGAATATTTTATTCAAGATTATAAATATATCACAATAATATACATCATAACTTTGTTGTATATGTGGTTATATTTATATAATTACAATTGTTAGATTTTTATGAACTTCTTCACTTTCTGACACCGAATTATTTTGTATTATACCATTTCCCATGGAGTTTATTTTCAGGCCTGGAGTCATAATAGGAATTGTTAATCTTGTAAGAAAACAAACAAACAAACAAACAAACAAACAAACAAACAAAAACTGTTATCAGAAGACTGGTTTCCTGAGGAGAGAATGCCCCTTACATGTCTTTTATCTGTCACCTTTGCTCTCTAAGGTGTTCTGAATGATCTTGATTTCTTGTCTGCCTACTATTTTTCTGACTTCTGTCAGCTTTACATTTTTCTTAGTTTTGTTTTGGAACTTTTTTATTGTGATTTTTCTTTTCCTGTAAAATGACATTCATATGTTTTTCCAAGGATCATAATTTTTCAGTTCTGCTTTGTTATAAGAGTCATATTTTAGATTACCCTGGTGACACCAGTAATCAGACTGGTGAGGAAATGGAAAGGGAGGAAACTACAATTGCAATCTTAGCTTTTAAGGCAAAAGGGAAAGAGAGATGTTTTTTATGAAAACGAAATAGCTATTCAACTATAAATTATATATGTGCATATGAGTACACACAAATATATTACTTTCATCTATTTCTCCTCTTCTCATTTTAAATACCAAAAATGGTGAAATGCCCTCAGCTACAAATCCTCCACTGGTCTTTCTTTATCTCCGTCTATTTATCCATTACCCCTTAAAAGTATTGTACTTGCTTGTATCTTGAAGTCTCTCCTGGAGTGCTTCAGTCATCTTCACATTCATATCTCTATATATCACCCTCTATCCACTCCCATCTTCTCAAAAATGTTCCAGAGAGGAATTAAGCCTTTTCAAAACTGAGCTGAAAAACTGGGAATTATATAAATCTAGGTGACAATCTGACTAAAAATTATGTGAATATTTTTCTAAGAATATTATCAGAAAAGTTTTTTTTTAAAACTACATACACACACACACACACACACACACACACTTCTTACATATTCTTGCTGAGGAGCATTACCTTATTTCATGTTATTCATTTCAAACACTATTCCATATATTCTTTATTTTAAGTGCAATTTACTCTCTCTTGGGATACAGTATGGCTTTATTAGAATAATAATTGTAAATATTTTTGGAAAATAATAGAACTTACAAGAAGCCACAGGCATCTATTATACAGATATATATATATATATATATATATATATATATATATATATATATATATACACATATATATATACATATATATAGTTATATGCTAATTTAAATCTATAATGATGTATTCAATTTTGTGGATTTAATTACTCAACAATCAAAATATTTGCCAGAATAACAAGTAAATTCCAGCGAAAAAAATCTTGTCTGAATGTTAAATGTGATTTTGCTATTTTTATCATACTAGAAATGACTTAAATTCCTATAGTTTACACCTCTAAAGAGAGGGATGAATGTGATAGTATTCATTGATAAAATACACAATGTATTAATAAAAATAAAGAATTGTCAAAGCAAAAGTATAGGGAACATAGTCTTTAGGAGCTGTCATTCCTTGTTTTAAACCAAGGAATCTCTAACAGAAACTAGAAAATACCATTGCTGTACAAAGTTGTATAAAGGTAGTATTTCAACTAAATAGCTTTTTAAAAAAACAACCATTTCTTTAAAATTTTTAAAATTTCTATGGATTTTGTAGCTAAAGATGGTTCCCTATTACAACAAGATAAGGTGCTGTGAAGGCATTTCAATATCATGCATAATCTTTAAAAACAAAATAGCCACAGACCACTTCTATGATTGTTTAGTGGAGATAAATACCATAATTATAAAATAATGAAAATCTCACTTTATTGTTGGGTGAGATATAAAGTCCAATGAAGTTTTCAAGAATACTGAATGAGATTCAATTTTTATGAAGTAACAAATCATATAGCATTTAGTAAATATTTTCAAAGTTATATCAAAATTTATATTTTCAAAGCTTGTACATAATTGACAAGACTAACCCTGTGAGATTTTAATTCAGGTTGTGGACATAAGGAACATCCAAACATGTACAGAGAGTTTATAAGAGTTTATTTGATCCAAATGAGGACAAGTGTTGGAATAGCAAGATATCAAATGTTCCCAAGAATAGCAGTTTTGCAGCTTCTTTTATGCATTTGAAATTAAGGAGGGAACCATAGGGAAATTACCTGGAGGGAGTCATAAAGAGATTACAAGGAGATTACATGGGAAATTAGGGAGGGAATTGTAAAGAGATTACTTGAAGATTAAAAGCAAGGCAGGGATTAGATTACAGGATAACTAACAAGATTATGTGCTTTCTTCAGGGTGGTTAAGGCTTATTTCAATTGTGTTAACCTAGATACACAGGAATAATGGACAGGGTTTACTTAAGGCAAAGAAAAACATTTTACTAAAGAAGTTATATGCCTGGGTATGACTACCCACCATGATTTACCCAGTTAGGATTTTATGATCAGATCACTTTGTGATGTTACTTTCTATAGAGCTCCTTTTGTTGTTCACATGGTGAGCATATGTAGCAAACAATTGACAAATAGTTTCTAGATAATTCATTAAAAATATATTGGACCCTTATTTAAGACTAAAATTTTAATACTTTTTTTTTCAGAAATTTTTAAGTAGTAAATGCTCTGTAGTGTTTCTAGCTTATTTTTTTCTTTTAAATCATCAAAATAAATAGGGATGCCGTGATATTGTGTTTAATATTAATTATATATATATATATATATATATATATATATATATATATATATATATGTATATATTTGGTCTTTGTCCACTTTCTGGCACAGAGCTTTTTTTTTTTTTTTTTAAAGATTTTTATTGGGGAATTGGGGGGATGGGAACAGTGCTGGGGAGTTGGGGGAAGGGGAACAGACAAGTTGCTGTCGTTTTGTTCTTCAATCTAGTTGTGGAGGATGTTGCTTCACTGGCCCAAGTTGGCACCATCATTGCGCTCTTCCCGGGTGAGGCAGATCAGTCGCCGGCTTCTGGACGGCCGCTCACTGCGGCTGCTGGCTGCTCACGCTGGCTGCTGGCTACATATGGTAGCCCATGGCAACCCACTGCCACAGGGACTGCAGCCTACGCCGTCGCCGGCGACTCATGGCAGCCCAGCTCCAGGTTGAGCTGTTGTTCAGCATCTTAGCTGTGGAGGGCAGTGTCACTGGCCCTCATATGTGGGATCCGAACCGGGGCCCTCTGGCATCCCAAGCGAGTTCTTAACCATCGCGCCACTCGGCCGGCCCTGGCACAGAGCTTTTAAAACTTGGAATTTCCTAAGTGATGAAAGCAATAAAGTTCCTTTTGTTATGTTAATGAGGTGATTTTTTTTCGGACAATACCTAAGGGGCAGGGGTGGGGAAGACTGGTTGCCAGGAGAACCAACCTTGTGATTAGAGCATCCGGACTTTCAGTCTCACCCTCCACCTCTGGAGAGGAAAAATGGACTGAAAGTTGACTCAATTGCCAATGGCCAATGATTTAATCAATCATACTTATGTAATGAAGCCCCCGTAAAAACCCAAAAGGACTGGGTTCAGAGAGCTTCCTGGTTGGAGAGCAGGTGGAAATTTGGGGAGAATGGTGTGCTCTGTGAAGGCACAGAGACTCAGAGAACTTTTCCCATGCCTTGATCTATGCATCTCTTTCATCAGGCTGTTCCTGAGTTATATCTTTTTATAATAAACCAGTAATCTAGTAAATAACACATTTCTCTGAGTTCTATGAACCATTCTAAGAAATTAATTGAACCCGAGGAGGGGGTCATGGAAACCTCTGATTTATAGTCAATTGGTCAGAGTGCAGGTGACAACTAGACTTGGAACAGGCATCTGGGTGTTGTAGGACTGAACAATTAACATGTGGAATCAGATTATATCACTATGTAGATAGTATCAGAAATTACTTAAATTGTAGGACACTGTCATGGTGGTGTCCTGAGCATTTCTTGTTGCTAGTGGGGGAAAGATCTCCCCCCAAATATACATGTTGGAATTGGGTACAAAACCCAAAATAGATGCTTAAATATTACATAAAGAAAGACATCAGAAATAATACCACTGTTAAATTATAATGGTAATGTATGGAATTTTTCTACTCACACTTTTTGTATGAATTAGTAATACATTTGTCAAAGCTGGTAAATATTTATTTGTGTCTAAAATTGGAGGAAGCTGTGAAGAGAAAGGGAAATTAAGGGAAAGCTCTTTTTTTTAATATTTGTGTTATAGTTCTCCCTTCTTTACTCAAATTGAGGTGTCTTTAATTATTAGTATCCTTGTGATCTTCCAACATTATCCCTCAGAACCATAACTTTAGTTTTCATTAGCATCCCTGGGCTGGAGAACTCTACTTTTACTGGATAATCTATTTCCAAAACCTCCAAGATATATGTCCACATAATTGTCCCTTGATACTTAAAATCTATATTCCTCTCTGAAACGAGTCTCTCTTTGTTAAACTCCATGTTTTCTGCGAATGACTATAACATCGTTATTTACTTTATTTCTTGGATATTTGTACACTTTTAAAAAGTTGTTCATTAAGTAGAAATTGTCTCTTAGGTAGAGTATCCCTATTCCTTTCTCTCATTTGCTTATATTACTTGGAATAATCTTTCCGTCTTTATATATCTTCACTGATTTATTGAGGCATAAATGCCCTTTTGTTCTCTATGAGAATTTCTCTGATTTCTCCTATCTATAGTCCCATTTTTAACATTTAAAATTGTAGCCAACATCAAAGTTGAGTACTTGTTTTCAAATACTGTGCCTTATAATATCTTTGCGTGTCCTATAGTAGCAGTAACGGTGACAATGTATGTTCCAGTTTGAGATTTAAATCTCTCATGTAATTCAATTTAACAGTGTAGTTTAGCTTGAGGTTTTTTGAAAGTTTTTCTTCTGTTTGCTATTTCCCAAAACCTTAATGACTCTATTTATTATACATTTACTGTGCATACCAGTATTAGTGGTTCTCTTTATTATGCATACCAGTTTCTTTCTTATTTTATTTTTTTATTAATTTCAGGTGTACAAAACAAATTAGTAAATTTAATGAAAAAGTAAAAGATCTGTACTTAGAAAATTATAAGACACTGAAGAGAGAAATTAAAGAAGATACGAATAAATGGAAACACATACCATGCTCATGGATAGGAAGAATTAATATAGTTAAAATGTCCATACTACCTAAGGCAATATATAGATTCAATGCAATTCCTATCTAACTACCAATGACATTTTTCATAGAACTAGAACATATAATCCTAAAATGTATATGGAACCAAAAAGACCCCGAATAGCCACGGTGATCTTGAGAAATAAGAACAAAGTGGGAAGTATCATGCTACCTGACATCAAATCATACTACACTGCTATAGTAATCAAAACAGTATGGCACTGGCATAATAACAGACACATAGATGAATGGAACACAATAGAGACCCCAGAAATAAATCCATACCTATATGGTCATTTAATCTATGACCATGAAACAAGAATTTATGTTGGGGCAAAGACAATCTATTCAATGCATGGTACTGGGAAAACTGGACAGACACATATAAAAACATGAAGCTGGACTACCTCCTTACACCATATATGAAAATAAATTCAAAATGGATTAAAGACTCAAATGTAAGATTCAAAACCTTAAAACTCCTAGAAGAAAATATAGGAAGTAAATTTTCAGATATTACTCTTAGTAATATTTTTACTCATGTATCCCCTTGAGCAAGGGAAGTAAAAGAAAAAAATAAACATATGGGATTACATCAAACTAAAAAACATTTTCACAGAAAAGGAAACCATCAATAAAACAAAAAGGCATCCTACTGAATGAGAGAAGATATTTGCCAACAGATACATTTGATGAGGGTTTAACATCCAAAATTTTGCATGCCAGTTTCAATGATTCTGTTTACTTCAGACCACACACATACCTGGCTCAATGACTTGAAAGAAGTCTTCTACATCTGCATAAGATCCACTCCTATCCCTGAAACTGTTAGGAAGAAGGTAGGCAAGAGCATAGGAAGGGTGGGCCATAATGCAATCAGCCTTTGTACCACCTAGGTCTCCAGGGACTGCTCAGATCCAACTAATTTTGTGGTTGAAACATCCTGATAAGAGTGAAGTAAAATCCAATCAGAATTATCTGTTTTTTAAGGGCAGCACAGAATGTCAAAGTTTACCCTTGGTTTAACTGTAACCTCATTATAATACAGTTAAAATAAATTAGCATTGTTGTTTAAACCACCCTCTCCCACCCACCCGTGGATTTTTCTGTGTGTGTTATGGGCAAGGGCATCTCCAGAAAGGAATGGGTTATATAACCTACACATATCAATCAAACGACCCAAGTCTGCACCTCACACGCAGAACTGGCCCACAGCTAACAATATAGGCTCAAGTCTGAAACCCTTTGGTGCCATTGTCTCTCTTAACTTGGCCCGCTCTTCCCTTAGAACATATCTTAATAAACTTTCCTTACTCTATACCTTCATGTTTGCTGATCTGTTATTCCTTACTGAGTTGGCAAAAGGACCAAGACATTATTCCAGTAACATAGGTATCTTGCATTAACATTTATAATAACACAAGTAATATAATAGTTTTATCAAAGACTCTGTGTCACAAATTTCCTAAAATATGTCCATGTAACAATTTTTTTTAAACACTCACAATTCTATGATGATCTAGTAGTATTACAAATGAAAGTCTTCAAAAAAAGATTAGATAACTTACCCAAATTCACATAGCTAATAAGAGGCAAAGCTGGAAGTTAAACTCAGGGAATATGACTCTGTACCCTGTACTCTAACCACTAACTTCCATTGCCTCTGTTTCACTGAGTGATATTTTTCATTAATTTCTTCTGGTAGAAATCCAAATAATACCTGTTTATTTTACTTGGGAAAGGCTAACATTAGTTCCTGTTTGCAAAAGAGAATAAACTAGAAATTTAGTTCTATAAATTATGTAATCACTAATAGTGCTATCAATCTAAGCATAGTTCAGAATTTGTTACAGTGACTGAAATCCCTGTCTAATACCATGTGACAGCATAAGACCAACTATTAAATTAAAAATTACAGTTAATAAAAATAAAAGGAAAGAATGCAAATATGGCTGAAAGTTGCTAATCGTATTTCTCCTATAAGATTGATCTAAGAATTAGCAGTATATGAACTGAAATTAAAAAAAAAAGAATGATAATCAGCTGAAGTGTAATTTGTACACTAACTGTGTCATAAAAGAAGTTGCTGAAAGAAAAAGCAAAATCATTTTGCTCATGACTTGTGCATTATCTATTAGTTAACAACACCATTAGAAAGTTTCAATGATGTGTATAATCCACTGGACTACTTGACTTCACTGTTCCCAGAAAGAGCCCTGGGAAGAAAGCAAGAGAAGGAAGAATGAAATTAGCAGACCAATTGTAGTTTTAGGCACATGAAGGGACATATAATTTATTGTGGCAGTTGAAATGCATATAAACCTTTGCCAAAACGCTGGAGGATATAAACAATGCTAAACTTTGAAAGGTTCAAGGAGAGTAACTCAAAACAAAGATAACAGAATGGAAGGATTTATCACATATTGTATAGAATAATGAGTGTTCTCTAGGTAATTTAAAAGGAGCCTCTGAGACAAGGCTGTAGAATTCCCTGATCTCTCAACAAAAGAACCTAGAAAAATGATAAATGCAACCAAGGAAAAAAAGTGGCAGAATGCTTTTCTTAAAAATGCCCTCTATTGCTAACAGAAGGAGTAGCTAACATTCTCCAATAGTTTTTTGGCAAAAGGAATTATGAGCTTTGGTAATAATTTATGGAGAAATGGAGTAATTTGACAAGTTATTTATTCTTTGGAAGCAAAGTTACATTTTATGAAAAAACTATGGGAATTAAGTGGCTGTTCACCTCCTAAGAATTTAATTTCTGAGGTTCAATAATATCCTTTTACTTGTAGGCAGCAATATCACCATTTTTTAAAAAAATTACATGTAGATTTCAAGAGTGAGGTAAATTAAAAAGCCTGTTAGTGTTGATATTCTGGTCATTGAAGAAATTCTAACAAATGTGCCAAGTTTACACAAAGAAACTGGATTATATGCCTCCCTCCCCCTCTGCTGAAAATAACAAAAGAGTTCCATCAGTTAGCTGCATCCTTGATAAGCTTCAGACAAAATATTTCAGGAAGAGAGTGATAGTTCATAAATTATATTTCACCCATTTAAACTTTAAAAGGATTTTCAAAATAGCTCTTCATTTAGCATACTGTATACATACTTTAACCATTTTTATGCCACATATTATTAATTTTTCTTCAGTTTTGAGAAAGAATCATAATTTTGAAGCCCAATAATATTTGATAATTTACAAAATATTATTTCTAGAAAATGTTTTATAAGTTTTCACATGATTATCTTACAACATAATGGTTTAAACTGTTTGTATTATCTATTTCATCTTTTAAAAACACTGGGTTTTTTTTTTTTTGCTACCTGAGTCACAAAAATGTAATTATTTAATTCAACTTAATTCAAGAAATAGTCATTAATCAAGTTAAATGATCAGGTACTATGCTACATTACTAAAATATGAGTATTCATAATGTAGCCATCAAGAATTTCTAACATGAAGACACACACATGTGTGTATACATATATGTACACATACAAATTGAATGATATTCTGGAATTGAATAATGTTGAATGCATTAGTTAAGAATTATGAAAATTTTATTTTACACTAAAATTAATCAGTGTTAGTCTGTGTGGCCACAGATCTTCTATTGATGTTAAAAGTAGTTGAAGGGTCATTTCCAGCTCTTTTTCTTAAGTGTATTTCAAAATAGTATCACAACTTTATATGTTAATAGAAATATTAAATCATAAAAAAACATAATGCTAGAGGAAGATGACTTCTCTAATCTTGAAATCTCAAAAAATAAACCAAAAACATTTGCTCTTAACGTGGCAAGTTGAGATAAAAAACAAAACAAAACAAAAAACCTAAATAATGTATCATCCACCAACATGACATTAAGAGCTGCAAACGTACTGAAATAAAAATAAAGAAACTTCATATCAAATCTCCCATTATGCTATGTCATATGTACTGTAAATCACAAAGTGTAATAATACATTGTTCAAAACATAGTTTCTTACTATATCTCATTAATGTTTTCCACTTTGAAATTTACTAAAGGCATATAGAATACTACAATTGTGTTGTCTCTAAGCCCTCTTACGTGACTAAATGGTCTTTTCCATAAATATATCTCTTAAATTTCTTAAGCCAGTGTTTTCTTTGTGGCTTCAATATAAACCACAATAGAAACTACTGGCATATATTAATGTGCCAGTATTAAAAATAGACCTCATCCCACTGTTACTATTAGGTTGTTGGAAAAGTCATGACGTATTTTTTCTATGTTTTTCGTTGCAAAAATGCTTCATGACTTTTCCAACAACCAACACTTTAGAATACTGGTCAAATTTACATTGTTGTACACTTAATGCCATCAGATACTCACAGAAGTGTTGGGAATTCTTTACCTATGTGATATATGATTGTTTGCAGTGTCTCAGGAGATCAAACTATGAGGAAGTGTTGGCTTTTTTGCCAGTCAAGTTTCATGAAATAAAACTGTCATCACTCATACAATTCCTAAAGTGCATGAGGTGTGATCCTGTTTGTAAATTGTTTTGTTTCTCATTATAGCATAGCATTTAAACCTTTGACACTGATGTGCAATGTCAGGATTATTTTGATTCATCTTTTACGACATGGCTATGTTTCCCAAGCCTGATATTATGAAATGATTTTCTTTTGTAATCCTCAAGCATCAAAATGGTTGGGTTAGCAATATTTGAACTTCAGCAAACATTATAGATGCATCAAATATTAGAACAGATAGTGTATCTACAGCAAATGATTGATTTCCAATTTATATTTGAATATGTGACTGTGAGGACATTTAAATTTCCAAGGAACATAGATGTCTAGACAGTGAGAAAGGCTAGTCATCATACGCTAAAAAGGAATGCTATCAACAGTGTGAATCCAGGAAGCACACAGAGCACTAAAACCACTGGTTCAAAGTCAAAGGTCATCTCTCCAACTTTAATGAACATTCAATTTTCTTTTTTTTTCTTTTTCCAATTTAATTACACATCTGATTAAATTGCATTCATTAACAGGATTGTGGACATAATGCAGGATGAGTAATATAAAACAACCAAGGGAGCTTATTAAGGTACAGCTTGAAATAGCGTTAGTCTTCTCTCATTATTGAGATTTTCTCCCTTATGGAAATTTGCAGAAAGATGGAAGCATCACAGTGTCATTCTATGTAAACAATCTAAAAACAAGCACGTGATTTTTTTAAATGAAATATTATTGATACTTCATTATTGTAAGAAATTATCTTGAAGGGAATTGTTTTATACATCTCACCTATGTAGTTGAAAATTATTTTATTTTTCACATTTCATAAACCACTTTATATTCAAATAATTACTCAGATCCTATTATAAGTTTTTTAAAAATAAAAATAATCTCATTGTTAAATCCAGATGGACTAAATTGTATCACACTATTTTTTATAATCCCAAAAGATAATAGTGTGCCAATATCTCATTTTCATGTATGATTTTTGTTTGATTTGTATATACTTTGTTGGCAGAGCATCAGATTGAGTAAATAAAATTATTTTTGCAATGTCATAAGGGCTTCACTTTTTACTATAACAAAATGATTTATAAGGTAAATTCCTAAAAATATAAAAACTTACAAAGAACAAAGCATTATCCATCTATTATTAACATTTTTACTAATGTCTAGAAATACCTGTGTGTCTTTATATATAGTTTCACATTTTGTGAACATTGTTATCTAATAGTTTTCCCTATAAACATATTTTGTTTATATATTTTTGCATAAACATATCTACATGATGATATATTTCATCTACACAATCAGGATTGGTGGAGATGTACTTTTGCTTGGGTGTGTGATGTACATTCTCTGGATACACATTCTAATTCCTTCTACAAAAGCAACATATGTTCATTTATTCAACAATATTTGTTGAATATTGAAAACTATTTATTGAACATATACTATGTATCATGCATGGTAATATTCACCAGAATAATTAATGTCTGTGAACTTCTTTAGTTATATTTGTAAGAATAATAGGAAAATAAAAAGCTGTTATAAAGAATTAGCTCATTTGAAATCCTAAGATGTATTGCCAAGTTTTCTCTTCCAATTTGTAGACCTCAAATCAGTGCCTCAGAATGTCTTTTGTCACCTTTCCTCAATAAGGCTGGATACTAACAGCTTATTAATTTAGATAATTATGAGTGGAGAAATATTTTATGAAGTATTAGATTCCATTTTTTGGATCATTAGTGAATTTTTTCATACCCTTATTTGCGATTTAAATGCATTTTTTCTGGAAATTGCTTGTTCATGGTCTTTAGACACATCTTTGTCAATTTAGATGTTTTTGTTGTTATAGTATCACATAAAGTCTTTATAAATTAGTATACAGGTCACAGACACATTTTCCCACTTTTGCTGGAAAATTAAATTTTATAGATCTAAATTAATCAATTATTTATTTTTTGTTTCCTGTTTTGTGTGGCCTGTTTAGAAGTATTTTCTTCCTCTAATTGTTAAAAATGTTGATTTATATTTTATTTTTACATTTGTAAGTTATAGTTTTATTTTTCACACAGACATTTTTTAATATCTGGAATTTATCCTGGTATAAGGAATGGAATACAATATTCTAATGAATTTATATAGCTACTTTCTCTGTTTTAGATATAGTTGCATTATTTGTTTTTTAAAACTAATATCTAAATCTTAGAGAATTAATTTTACTTCAAAAATATTTCCTTAGTCATTTATTTTATATCATTTCTCCATTCTTTTGCTGATAATTTTGATCAGGTGACTTCTTGACAACTCTTTAGTTTATTTTTTAGCATTCCATAAATTTGAACTGCAAACATTTGCAGGGACATAATACAAATGTTATAATCCAAATAGTTCTATATGACTACATTTTATTTGTTAATAGTTACCAAATATGAGCATGTATAGCACTATCTTTTCACCATTTATTTTAGTGAGCACTATTTCCCTCCTGAAATGAGTTAGAGTAAAATATTCATAAAATGAATCCACATTGACAAACTTTTTAATTATAGTACCATCTAAAAGATAACAGAATAAAATTATGTGGTATTGTGGCAGTGGGCGCTAGACAAAGGCCTTCCCAGACCACGTGGTCACTAAGGATTTTGCGTGGGCTTCAGACAAAGACATTCCTGGGCTATGTGGTCAGCAAGACCTCCGTGTTTAATATTTCCAAATTCCTACCTCACCCAGGAGCCAGTCAGGAGCTGGCACAATGACCACATGTTCTAATAATAAATCTTAGCTGCCAACCTAAAAACTTCAGGGTATATAACCCCGAGTCCCGCCTGAATCAGGGCTCAGCCTCTGGATGTGAATCTGCTCAGCCAGTGCCGGCATTAGTAAAGGTTGCTTCCCACGCCTTGGTGTCCTGTCTCTTTGTTTGGGTTCCCCGCAACAGTATTATATATGTACTATGTACATTTTAATATACAAATATTAGGTGTGTGTGTGCGTGTGTATGTGTGTACTCATATGTGTGCATCTGTGTTTTCATATGTTAGGGCATTGTCATAAAATAAATATATAGTTACATATTTACCTTTTCTACTATAGAGCCGAGAATGTATAAAGATGATATAGTCTGTTTTCAGAAAATTATCAAATGCTTCTATTTGAATTAAGCAATCATTTCTGACTATTTTTAGTGCAAACAAAATGTTTTTAGAAACTCCAAACAATAATTAACAATGCTCTTAACTACAGGCTATCTTAGTTTCCTATCACAGTACCTTTTGAGTTTAAAAGCTTGTGTCAGTCATTTTCAACATGTACCTAAATAATGTAAAAAGTCAAAAGGAAAAGATTTAATCTAGAAAGAATATTTTAGGTGGACATTCTACAGTATTGTTTTGCGGTTGACTGAATGTTTATCAAGTGAAATCTATATATTTTGTAACAATCCACAATACATCGTTCATCTCCTTTTAAAATGTAAGCACTTTTTCTCACATAAAAACTCCACCTACTACAAGTTTCATGTCATTCTAGTATAATACCTTTCAGTTTTTTTGTTTGTTTTCTACTTACCTACCTGACCTTTTTCTATTTTCTTTGAGAGCTATTGTATCAATCAGGCTTACAGATTATTTCCTTCATTCTAAGCCCTGGCGTTACATTGAAAATTACATCTAAAATGATAACCACCCAAATATGTTAATCACAAAATGATTTGGTTCTCTGGAATTTTTACTTGCTCTCTGCTTTAAGTCTTTACCCGCTTATTCACACCATGAGATTTCCCATTAGTTATAATTTACTTTTAATATGTGAAACTCTGAACAAACCACATGACCATCTACCATTCCAAATATCTCACTCTTGCTTCAGAACTCCCCATTTCTGGAACTTGCTGAGATTATATATAGTCTCTAGAATACCACCTTTCTTCTGAAGTGTTATCTAGCTTAAAACTGTATTTTATACTTTATCTAAATTGCTCTCTTACTGGTTGATCCATGTGAAGCTCTTAGCTCCATTATGCCATTCTCTCTACATAGTCTTAGAAGATTCAGTCCTTTAACTCCCATTTTTTCTATATCTTCAAATGCTTCTTTCTTCTTTTATCAAGAATTTCCTGATTTACACACCACTTATAGCAATGCCATCATTCCTTCACCTATCCATCACTTAGCACTCACTTCAGAACAGATTTCTTTGTCAGCATTCCACGATCCTTCTAAGGTACTGGCAGTTTTTTTGTTTGTTTGTTTTTTTTTTCTTTTTGCCAAAGCAGTGGATCATTTTTGGTCATGTGTAACTTGAACTGTAAATTACATTTGACATCGACACTACTTTTTCTTAGTTTGATTCCTTTTGTTTGATTGTAAGTCTATGCCTGCTTGATTCTAAGATATACTTTCTTTGTATTCTCTCACCCCTCATTCTCAGACTTTTTTGTGGACCTCTCATTATTCTTTGCCTCTTAAATACTATTACTTCTGAGGTTCGATCTTCAACATTCTTCCTTTTCAATTCTACATCTTTTTTCTCTTTTTTGTGTGCTCCCAATAATTTCCATGGTTTAGAAAAGATCACTAATGAATGAATGAAATCAAAACTGTCTCTTTCCCAGAAGTTTCAACTGTATATTAAAAAGCCAATGTGGCATATCAATATCTCGTATGTCTTGCAGACACCGCTGCAGGAATTCATTAGAACTTAAGACACAAAGTTGGTGGAATGGATTCATTCTGAAAACTTTCAAGGTTTTTTTCCAAATTCTAAGAATTGGTGAAAACTGAAATGAAGTAACTCTTGGGACAATAAATAGTAAAATTTACTTCATACTGAATTATCTTGTGGTGTAAAAATGCCATTTAAATGCCCTAGGGTTTATTGACGTGGAGGATTTTCGACTTCTGAACTATTGATCTGCCTTCTGTGAAAACTGTGTTTGGACTTCTCAGTATTTGAAATAGTGTGGTAATGAGATGCCATAGCCACCCTAGGCATTTTGTTTATATTTGAAACTATTAGGTTTGGGAGAAGGCAAATTAGTGTAAACTTGCCTAATCCCCCAAACAAATGAAAATACCTTGATTATAAGAAAAACTACTTAAGTATGTGTATATATATATATACTGTGTAGGTATGTGTATAGATAATCACACTATAAGTATATTTATTAAATTTTTAGATTGCATGTTGCAATACAATATTTTGAAAGAGGTCTGTGACTATTAATTAAATGACTACTACTACTAAAAAAAAAACATTACCAATTCTATGCCGTTGGTATATCTGAAATCTCACAGTTCAAATATCTGGAATTTTTAATGTAGATACCTATAATAGTTTCCTGTTGGATTCATTTTTCTCATATGCTAACCTGTTCTAGTATCTTATCCCTATTACCTTACTACCCCCAGCATCAAATTCAAGCTCCTTATGGCATATAAGGACCTTACACTTTCCTCATACTGTATATGAATGTATGTGTGTGTTTATCTTGGTAGGAGCAACAACAACAACAAACTATTTAATAGATAATTTGAGGGGTAGGGTGGGAAATGTTTCCTTGTTTTTGTTCCTGTTGAACAGCAACTGAATGTTAACTGTGAAATTACTCATACTTAATTATTTATCTGCACTATTTGTTTCTGTAACACTAATTAGATCATATATGATAGATAAACAGGGAAGTGATATTAGCATAATGTGGAATTTACAACTATTGACACACATTTTTTTTTCTGAGCATGATCATTTTGCACCACCAAGAAACAGAAGCTGAAAGCAAAGTACATTTCATGGATACATGAAACTGTACATGAATAGACATCATATCACAATACCTATTTTTTATCTGGCTAAATTTGCCCATATGCTCTGCCTTGGAAGTGGCTATTGTCTATTTTCCCCATCTTTGTTAATTTCAGCAGTCACAAATCTTTCTTACACACATTTCCAGCAACCTTTCTTTTACTTTATAAACAGAAGGTAAAGCCCTATATTTTTAGTGTTATTTATTAAAAAATATTTTTAAGTGTACTGGTATTTTTATTATGATTATTATTAATGTCTCTTAGTGATCACAATACTGTTTCTCTTAGTGATCACAATACAGAGTTGTACAGATATTACATAACCTTCCCCAATTCTATTTTCTCATAGCCCATTATTTTCAGTGTAATTTTGCAGAAGAGATGTTTCAGGAATGCACATATCATGTTTTAGCAGAAGTTCTTCTATCTATACAAGTTACTTAAAGGTTTTGTATTGTTTTGTTTTAAAACTAAAGTTAATAACACATTTTAAATTAGTTCTTAACAGTTTTTAGTAATTTGCATATATTATCTCATTTTAGACTCATGACATCCCTGATAGTTAGATACCTTTGTTGCCCCTACATTTAAAAAAAAATTTTTTTGCTTAACAGATGAGAAAAATATGATTCAGAGAGGTAACATGCCCAGGACAAATAAGAAAACTAGTAGATTATAGTCTCAAGATTTAAACCCAGTCAATGTCCACTGACTTTGCAGTTAACTAGCAACAAAACACTGATTCTTTCTATAGGGAAAATATTTACTAAAAATAACTAGTCTCATATTTTATTAAAACCATGGTGTACACATAACTTCCACCAATTCTTCTTCAATAAGAGGCCATATATATATTTAAATAGTATAGAATCACATATTCCTCTGTGTCAAGGCAATCTTCTAATAACTGAATATAGAGTTGTAGTACAAATGATCATGACTACTTGTTCTCATGGATGTTGCACAACAGTAAGGAAAATGTACACTAAGCATCTTATCAGGTACATAGCATAATTTCAGATAGGAAGATCAAGAACAGGGTAATGGGAGAAAGTAACTGGGAAGTAATACTGGGATCTGCTCATTCTGATAGTATCATGGAAATTCTCTCTGTATAAGAGCCATTCAAAAACTTGGATTCAGACACAGAAAATGGAATCATTGACTATAACAAGGTTTAGTGTTTTCCAAGTAGTGAGAATGAAAAAGTTGGACAAAGTAGTTAAGGTCATCAACTAGAGTGAGTTTACACATATAGATCCTGGAACTGAGCATAGAGAAGAATGACAATATGGGAAACATAAGGAACTTGTCATCATAAAAATAATAAATAATTTTTGGAAAATCTTTGAAGAATCAAATAATATTTGAACTACAAATACTAGTTTAAGTAAGAAGGAAAAGTAGAAGTGATGAGAAAGAAGGATATTGAAATTTGTATTTTGGATGCAGTACATTTATTCCTGTGCATGAGACTTTATCTAGGAAAGAGTGAAAGAGTCGATAAAGCCATGCATTGTTTAATGACGGGGATATTTTCTGAGAATTGGATCAATGGGTGATTTTGTCATTGTGCGAACATCATAGGGTGCACTTACACAAATCTAGATGGTTTAGCCTATTGCTCCTAGGCTACAAACCTGTACGGTGTGTTACTGTACTGAATACTATAGGTAATTGTAACACAGTGGTATTTGTATATCTAAACATATCTAAACATAGAAAAGGTACAGTAAACATGTGGTATAAAAGAAACTATGGTATACCAGTATAGGACAGTTACCTTGAATATAGCTTGCAGGACTGAGAGTTGCTCTGAGTGAGTCTGTAATGCATTGCACTATGATGTTACAATGGTTACAATATCATCAGGCAATAGGAATTTTTTAGCTTCCTTTTAATTTTATGGGACCACTGTTATATATGGGGTCCCTTGTTGACAGAAATATCATTATGCAGCACCTTACTGTAGAGAATGCTTGGATGAGTTGATCAAAGACTAAAGGACAGGAAATTAAGTTGATATTAAAATCACCAATGAAGATAAATGAGTAGTCATGGAGAGGATATTCTGAGTTAAAGTTATCAGTGATTTAGGTAGAAAGCCCATTCCATCATAAATGGCAACAAGAAGAAATACTATTAGATTGTAAAGTCTGGTTATTTGCATTCCATGAGGAACCGAGAACAAATGGTTTCGATTTAATAGCAAAAAGGATCCCTGATACACTTTTAGTCCCACAATTGGGCAGATTTGGTGTGAAAATAAAAAATACCAGTTAAAGAACATGCAGAGAAGTTTTATATCAAAGTAAGAAGATAGAGAGAGTTTTGAATGGAAGCTGTTGATTTAGAAGGTTTTGCTGATGACAGGCTATGACTGCCCTAACGTACACTGGGGGAGCCCAAGAAGGCATGGGGAGGTGGACAGTCAGGTCTGATTAGTAGTTGTGCAAAGCAAAAATGGGAGAGGTGTCATTGTGACGATGGCTACTCTGGGAGACTTGGACAGCTAATGGTGTCTAATATAAATAGGCATGACGATAAATCCTGGTATGGTGGGTAATTAGGTGAGCAAACTGGTTATAAACTTAAACCAGTGAGGATAAATAGCTTGGTTGTCCTCTGTGTGCTCTTCTTCTTGTCCCACATTATTCTCGCTTTGTGTTTTGTACTTTACTGAATTTATTGCTGAAATTAGCTTGTTACTTTATGCCTCTTGTTTTCATACTTTTTTATGTTATAATTTTGAATATCTGCTCATACAGCTTTTAAATTTTCCATTTTTAGAACCATGTGTTTTCCATGCTTTGTAGTTGCTGATTATACAGTGTTATAACACTCTGTCTTTCTTATTTGAGTACTTTGTAATAACAAACTCTCTAGCAGATGTATTTTCTTTTCAAGGTCAGCAAAATTATACATGTTGGTTGGTGTTGGTTGAGTGTTAAAACTTTTTGTTGTAGCTGTTGGATAAGAAATAGGAAACGGTTCTCTTATTTTTCAGATATATAAACACTATGGCACATACCATATCTTACTAGCTTCCTTGATTTCATTTTAATTTGATCACTTAATTACCTAGGTGACATTTATATGACTGCAAGAATGATTTACAGGGAATAAAATGGTTCATTTAATTCCAGTGAAGTAATGTAATGTAATGAATGAATGATTTCTAACAAATAAAACAACTGATTTAACAGTACTAAATCAGTATTTTAGTACATCAAGGCAGAGTTTTGTATAATAATTCTTGATGTTTGTTTTTTTATGAAACAGGAAACAATTCATGTGCCTGCCTTTTTGTTCATACTTTTAGGCTTTTATTGTTTGAAAACAGTATAACAGCACTGTACTCACTAATAAGGCAATATAATCAAAATGGTAATGTAGTGCACACAGGATGTTCTGTCATGTCATCATGTTTCCTATTTAGCATCCCATTCCCTGGTTGAGACTTCCTGTCTATTAGCTTTTTACACATTAGAACTTCCCATTGGGTCAGAATTTTACCTGACAGGGAAGGAGAAAGCTATATACATATTTGGATGCCAGAACAAGGAAAATAGGTTGAAGTTATTAAGAAAAATTTGGCTTCATAGAAGTATGAAATTTTACTAATAAAAGTTATTTTTTTTAAAAGTCCTTTTATCAAAATCTAAGATTAATACTATTGCTACATTCTTCCAAAATACAAAATCTATTCAAGATGCTTTCAATCCAAACACCTTCCATTTCATACATTATTGTTGTCTAGCATTTTATTTATTTTTGTATATAAACACATATTATTATTTTATATAATCATACATGTAGTTATTTATATAGAATTATCCACATATATTTCAGTTTCTTTGCTCAATATTGTTTAGTTTATCTCATCTCTTAGCCCTAGAATATTTCTTTTTCTCCAAGTTGGATCTTTAGATGTTCATCTACTCAGACAGAAGGGTCTACTGAGTGTAAGATTTATCTATCTAACTAATAATGTCCTTATTTTACATTTTCATTAAAAGATATTATATTTCACATATTTCCTCCTATATGAAATTCTGGAATCTTGAGGCACTGAACTGAGCCAAGTAGAAACTTGAAGAACATTATATTACCTTTCTTCCACTAAACTCTTCAACAGTGCCAGCTCTGCATAGCATACTTCTCAGAACTATATTCTGTTCCTATTTATACATCATCACATCTGATCACACTAGTAACAGATAGCACAGGATGTAAACAATAAAAATTGATAACCATTTCCACCCCCCCAAAGTCTCCGTAGTCCACTTAAATATTCCATCACATAAATTAAGTATTGCTTTTAGTTTAATTCTTAACTGCTCTCAGAACTTCTTCCTACTGCAATTGGTGATATCAAGGAAAGGGTTCAGGTTAGCAGACAAGTTTTACCTAGAGTCTTAAGTGAGCAATTCAAGGTTCTAGGTCATCAAGGATACTAATTATTTCTGGAAAATGTCTCCACTATTTTTGCTTCTATGTCTTTTTTTGGCAATAATATGACACATCAGCTTCAGTTAACTATTTAATACCATCTATAATCAAGAAATATCAATAACAATGATTAATATCTTAAAAACTATATACCACTCTAAATAACAATCTATCTATACTTTAGCCTTTATGTCTTGATTACTAATTGGCTCTATATATTCATATATGCAAAGATATAATGCCACCAGTAAGTCAAATATAAAATATTTCATTTGTCTATTGCCTACTTTGATAATTTATAAAATTAGATCTCTGGAAACACAAGCGGTGCATGTAAAGTTAAAATTTATACTGTTGACCAATATCCTATAGGAGAAATTACAATCATAATAAAAATGATGGTAATTAACATGCTCTTCTGTTAAAAGAAAACAAGGGCAGGCATCTGACATACATACTTGAGTGAATATGGCTTATAACATACTTTATATGATGTATATGTAATATAATTTATATTATTGTCCTCTTCCTTTATCATTCAGAATTAAAAAAAAAAACTTTTTGAAGAAGTAAAATATTCAAATCTGTTTTATTTTTCAGGGTTTAATTCAATCACTAATGCTAATTTTTATGTTAAAGCTCTGTAATACATAGTTTTAGAAAATTAAAAAATATATATATATATTGTTTTTTAGACTCACGGATTTCAAACTTTTATGATTATGAATTAGAATAAGAAATGCATATTCGTCTTATAAAAACACAAATATATTCATACAATTGAAAATATTGAAACAAAAGTTCAAAAAACAATATTTAACTGATCTAGAACTTATTCCAATATGTGGCATCCAGTGCCATGACAATCCATTTCTATTCTATTGTATTCTATTCCTTTATATAATCCTGAGAACAACACATTAATTCTATTTTTTAACTTACTAATGGGTCAAAATCAGCCATGTGGAAAACACTACCTGATTAAAATACAGAGGGTACAAAAAAATGTATACATATATTAAGAGATGTTACCTATGCTCAAGCAGTATTTCACCGTAATCAGAAGTATCTGGACGCTGACGGTAACTGCTTTGAGCATCTCTTGTAATTGCAGAAGTCAAAAGAGACTTGTATTTATCTTTGTCTTTTGTTATCGGTATATATTATTACAATTAATATCAATTAATACAGTTTTTTTCCTTTCTTAAAATGTGTATACATTTTTTGGCACCCTCAGTATATATGAATTACATAAAGACATTACTTATTTAGGATGTTATTATATAATGATATGAACACTTCCAATTATCAAGGAAAGAACTCTAAGGCATAGTTAGAATGTGGTAGCTGTTACACAAATCAAGTTCAGCATCTTAAATAATTTCAGATATAGCAGATGCATTAGATCTACTACATAGTTTTAATTCATCTGTGAGCCAGTTGTTTAAGTTCACTGTACTCAGCATTATAAATAATCTTTTAGGCTATTTATACATGCTAAAAATTCATATGTGACATGTGTCCTTTATCCTTTATAAACTGTCTTTTGTTCTGCTATTCTTAGCCTACTCTGCCTCACTCCAAAAAGTGAGGTACAGAACATTTCAGAAAAATGTATGTTTTGTTCTTTTGAAAGATAACGGAAACTAATCTAAAGACTTTACTTAGGCAGTTAGTGCCTCTTTTTAACTAGGACACAATGTTCAAAAATCACAATATAAATGCCAAGTTATTTCAGCAGTACATTTATAGTTTATCCATGCTGAAAGAGTTGGAAGAAGTTAGAGCTTCTAACTTCTAACTTCTCTGATTCATCATTGCGGGTTTTGCCAATATTCACTCACATAGTTCATAGACATACCTATTTCCTTAGAATGATGGAGTTAGTTCTGCATTAACATTTCCACCATTTAAGGCATCATAAAGCATTAGTGAGAGTGATGTCTTACGTGAATATTATTAAAATGGTCAGAACATGACAGCTTATGTACACGAATCACAGGTGCTCAATGATTATTTATCAAATATAAATGGATTCTCATAGGTTTGTCTTTTTTCCAATAAATATAGTTAGAAACTCAATTAAAACTGTATATATCTCCATTGTATTTATTTGCATCACATTTTCTTTGGCAGATTTCCACTATGAGTAGTAAGGGTAGGTATTTTTAAATATTTTTCAACAAATAATGTTAGCATACATTCCAGAACAGCAAATGGCTATATCAATAATAATTGTATTAGTAATACAAAACAAAATAAAAATAAAGTGTCCTTATTTGAATATTTTCTAATTTAAAAATCAAATGTCAAAGTTAAATGTTTGCGCCTTCCTCGTTTGTCATGCTATTACTAAATTTTGTTCATATGTAATCTTAAATAGCTAACTTGTGATTACAGTTTTTGACTTGTGACTTATTGGTCTATTAGAACTTACATGTATAAGTTGTCTTTTTTTGACTATTTATTACCATAACTATAACTAGTTATGTCACATCACACACTTTAAAAAGTAATGTTTTGAAAAAAATTGTGAAATATTCTTTTGACAATACTCTTCTTTTAATGTATTATTTAGCAAGTCAATTTGCTTAAAAATAGACCTCAAATTTAAGAATTAAATTTTCAGTAGAAACTTTAAGATAATAACACAATTAATTTTTAAAGACATATTTTGGTAATTGTGAACCAACATTTTTATCATGGCAGTTTCTAATAAAGATGTTTTGACTTTCCTATCTAGATAGAATTCTTTAGCAATCTATTTATTCCTAATAGTAATATAAGTAGAAGATAGTAAAGTGATGTTTCTATTATGATAAATATGCCCATATTAAAAGTCAGTAATATATATTATTCTGATAGAATGCCTTATTACCTATAGAGAAAATAACTCACTTTCACATGCCCATATTAAATACATTTTACATGAGAGCAAAGTTCTCCAGTTTTAAAAGAAGTTACTTAACCTTTTTAGCTTAAGAACAACTTGCAAAAAGTGCACAAGTCATAGGTCACATAACTTGGTGCATGTCCACAAATTGAATGCATCTATGTAACCAGTCACAGATCAAAAAACAGAAAATTACCACCCCTAAAGTTCCCATCACAGTTTATTTCAGAACCATCCACCTCTTTGCCTCAGCACTCTACCAAGGGTAACCACTATCTCCATTTCTGATGCTGGATAATCATTTTATTCACTTCCTAATATCTTATTTGTCTTCCAATGAAAACTCGTACATTTTTGTTTTATTAAAGTTTATTGGGGTGACAATGGTAAATGGAATCAAATATATGGTGATGGAAGGAGAACTGACTTTGGGTGGTGAACATGCAATATGATTATACAGATGATGTATTACAGAATTGTACACTTGAAACCTATGTAGAAAACTAGTACATTTTAAACCGTGTTTACTCTTGTGCTGACAATGAAATGTTATTATTTTCCATTGAATAGATCCAAAGTGGTACCCTTCCCGAGTTGGCCTGCAGCTAGAACGGGGTAAGAACTAACTTTCACTGATATATTTCCTTAGTTTGGAATCCTTTCTTCTGTCATCAATAGCTAATACTTATATCATTTACTACATGGCAGGGACTGTAATAAATTCTCTAACTATAATATATTATCTCATGTGATACTCCCAACAAACTGGTGCTCCACTTTTATGGATGAAGAATTTCAGTCTCAAAAAGAGATAATTTTCGCCATTCACTGTCAGTGCATATCGGAGGCAGGATCTGAACTAACATTTTCCTATCTCTAAAGCTTTTACCGCTCATTTTTCTGCCTTCTAAAATGCTCTCAGGGATACAGCTTAGCTCTTTCTTTCTGTTTTCTTTTCTTTCTTTCTTTCTTTTTTTTTGTTGTTGTTCTAAAGCAGAATAAGTGAGGTAAGAAGGAGCAGACACAGATGATTTATAAGGAAAAGCATTATATCCTTGTTAAGCCTCAGTTTTCTCAAAATTGCAAACCTTATTCTCCATTCAGAAAATTTTGGATAGATACACTTAAAAATGAGTCCTGCTAAGAATCATTGTTATTAATATGGATCAACTTGAGCTTGAATTTAGACTTGTTAAATAAAGGCTGTGGGTAGAATGTAAATTTTGGAGGACTACTTAGTCAAAGTCTATATTAGTAAATCTACAAGAAACATCTATTAAGGAATTTCAATCACTTACAGTTTCTATACAATAGTAAACTGTATTTATTTCTGGTGTTGTTTTTTTAACATTCAGGTTTTCATTTTTCAAGTAGCATATTCATATGAAGAAACATGATTTCCTTGTATCTAAGATGTGCCAGCTCTCATTGCTATCTTAAACATTCCATCTTTCTCTGAGGACTCTATGTCAAAAAACACAGGAATCCATGGCATTTTTAGAAGTTGCACTTTCTTGATGATCTCAAATTCCTCAAAGTTCAAATGTTGAAGACAAATTCCCATCTGGCTAGAGTTTAAAATAGAAGGATCATTGTCTTGTTTATTTTTGTCTCTGTGTGGCCTAGTATATGCCAGGCACATAAATGCCTTTCAACACATGCATGCTGAAATACCATAAAATGAAATACTGGTATTGTTTTCTGAATTTGTCTCATATAAAGAAGACTTAGAATGCCAGAGCCATCAATGTCAACTGTAATTTCAACTTGAAGGACATTATAATGAACTGGGGAATTTCTGTTAGTTCAACCTTTCTGGTAAATGTGAATTTTCACTTTCCCCTCACATTTATTTACCTGGTTATATATACCAGGGTGTGTGTGAATAAAGTATAGCCAAGTGTCCTTGGGTAGGAATGTGATGATGTATTTGAAAAAAGAGTTAATTAACTTAGCGAGATAAGGAGGGTATGGTGCAAAGAAGATGTTATTTGGAGTAGCTCAGAATTTTAAACCTGACTTTTCTACTTACCTATTTATAGGATCTTCTTTTATAAAGTGGAGGTAATAAAGACCCTAAGTTATTTTTTGTAAATATTAAGTAAGATTATGTTTATAAAATACTATGATTTGCATATGGTAGATGTTTTATCAATCACAGTTACAACTATAAATATAGGTATACTATTAAAGTAAAAAAGACTTAACTCCCAAAACAAAGCAAGGCCTGAATGTTTACATATATTTGCTGCCAGAACATATTTGACAGAATGATTGTACTATGAGCAATGACGTGTGAATTTAGAGTGTTTTACAGTTTCCTCACACAAAAGACATCATTAAAACATAAATAAAATATCAAGCATTGATTTTTATGGGAAAAATAGCAAACATTTATCGAGCTCAATGGTTCTGCTGAGCTGGGCTAGAGTTGGCCGTAGGTGGAAGGCTCACTCTTACACCTGTAGTCAGCTGGTGGGTGGTTGAGGACTGACTGGTCTAGGGTGACCACAATTGCAGCCACTCTTCTCTGTTCTATGTGGTCTCTCCTGCCTCAGCAGAATATTCTGAGCTTGTTCTCATGGTGGAATCAGGGGTGTAAACAAATGAGCACAAGCACTCAAGAATTCCTGAGGCCCAGATTTCAAACTGGCATTTGATCCCTTGGCTTGCGTTCTGTTTGCCAAAGTAAGTCACTAGGCTAGCCTATAGGGTGGGGAATTGACACCAAATCTTAATAGGAGGAACTAAAAGTCATACTGTAAATCATATGTATACGGTAATTGTGAAAAATTGTAGCCATTATTGCTCTAAATCTGTCATAGGAACTGGTAACTATAATGTGTTCTCTCTTCCTACATTAATCACCAGGACTTCATAATGTCTTGCAAGTACAGGGTTGAATTTCTAATTCTTAGTTGGATTTCTATAATAGAAAGGTGAAACATGGGTAGAGTTGGCCCTTCTCTTCCCATCAGGCTCCAAACATCCATACCCTTTGTACAAGAGCCTTGACAGACTCCTAAGTATAGAGATATACACCTTAGTGTCGGTCCCACTCTTGGGAGGAAATGTCCAAGAAAGATGTATTGCGTGAGTAAATTTAGGCAGGAAATTCAGGGGCTTTAAGTGGCCGAAACACAACACAGGAAGAGATGGCTAGGGCTCCCTTTAGGCAGGCTCTCTTGGTCCTACATGTTCTTTTCCATTTGGAAAAAGACATAGGCATGGAAGGTCAAGGGCAGAGGGCCCTGATAGCTGAGTCTAAGAGTGGAATGGTTAATGATATATCTGGATTCTGTCAGGTTGTTTTTTCCAAATGTTATATTGATGGGACAAAATTTAAAAACAGAATGCCAATTCTCTGTTCCTTGAAGTCAGCAGGGTTTTCGAAGAGTAGAAACTAATCCCCTCCTCAAAGGTGTCAAAAGGTGCATGGTAGAAGGATGTTTTCAGCATACTTTCAAGGGGTACAAAGCCATCAGAATTATTTGTCCTTACTAACATTTCATGTTGTTATACATGGTTGTCACATTGACATTACTGACCATTTGGGTATCAAATTCTTTACCTTGATCCACATTGCATTAGCTTCCTATTGCTGTGTAACAAATTACCACAAATTTGGCAGCTTAAAATAACACTTATTTATTAGCTTGAAGATACAATATGACTGAATCTGCTGCTCAGTAATCTCTGCTGTATATTTCTCTTACTACTTCAAAATCCCAGAGCACTAGAAAGCTCAATCTCAGTTTTTCTTGCCTTCTTTTTAAACGGAATACATAAATAATCTCATCAAGCCCTATGGTTTTAAGTGTTAATAACTTTCAAATGTCTATAGATACATTCACCCAACTGCCTACTTGGCAGCTCCCACTTGAATGTTTGATAGATAGCACACACTTAGCATACCCTAATAGAAATCTTAATTTCCACCTGCAAATCCTGATCTTTTCTCGGTCTTCTTCATTTAAGTTAATGAGGTCACAATGGACCTAACTGTTTAGGCCAGAAATCTAGGACCAATCTGCTGTATATCGCACTGAATCCTCTCCTCTTAAGCTGAAGCTGCTCTATGTTAAAATATGTCTGAGTTGATGCATTTTTAATGTTTCTACCACTGCTACCTTAATCCAAACAAACATCATCCTCTACTTTATGAATTTAGAGGTACTCCTAAATAATTTCCTTCATTCCTTTCTTCCCATTTGCCATAAGTATCCATAGTGATCTTTAAAAAACAAAAAACAAAACAAACAAAAATTTGTTTTATTTCTTCTAGTGAGGCAAATATATTTATATTTTTTTTACGGTCTATTCCATGAAAGGCTTTGTCTCTAGCACAAGAAGGTGAGAAGGTGAAGCCTCTTTATTTGGAAGGTGGGTTAAAGGAGCCAGAGTCCAGGCTACTTTTTCTTCCCTTCTGATTCCCAGAGTGATCCACAAGGCATCCTGGTGGGGAACCTGGGGCAAGGTGGGAAAGGCTGGTGGGTGGTTTCCAGGGTCATTTTTAGTGATGACGCTCTGAATCTATGAGTCAGTTCAATGGTATCAGCCAAGCATAATGCCATAAGAATGTCTACATTAATTAAGATCTTATGGAAGGTCAATCATGTATTACTTTTTATCCAGATGGTGTTTTCAGAGGGACAGAATAAGGGAAGGAGTTGTTCATCTGGGCATGTCTAAATTTCTCCTTATTTTTGGAGGATGGTTTTCCTGGATATAGAATTATTTTCTTTTAGCACCTTGATTATGTCATCCCACTACCTTCTGGTCACCATGGCTTCTAATGACAAATCAGCCTGTTATTCGTATTGAAGGATCCTTTGTACATGATCATTTCTTACCTTTTGCTGCTTTTAAGTCTGTCTGTCTTTAACTTTTGACAGTTTAGTTGTTTTGTGTCTGAGTTTGTATTTCTGAGTTTATCCTTCTTGGAGTTTATTGAACTTCTTAGATACACTTTTAAGACATTATTTTTTCAAGTGTATCCAATGTCTGGGATTTCTCAAGGATAGTCTTTGTTGAATACTCTTTCTTGAGCATAGTTTATGATGAGACAAGTAAAGAGTTAACAGGAGTGGGCTTGTGAGCTGACAGGATGAGATAGGCAAAGAGTTAACCAGAGCGAGCTTGAACATTAACCACTTGGCTCTGAATCCCCTGGCTAGCACTGCACCTACAAGCTGACAAGCACCTAACATCCATCATAGATGGGAACAGAACAGTTCCCAATCACAACAGCAACTCCCTGCAAGCTGACATCCATCATAGAGAGAGGAGATAACTTTAATGGCAGCCCCTCTGCAAGCTGACAAGCACCCTACACCCTGCTTAGAGAAATATAAAACCCCAGCACTCCTTCTCATCGGTGCAGTTGTCCCTTATAGGACTCTGCCCTGGCACAACTCCTACCTGTATCTCTCTCTTACCCCTCTGTCTCTGCAGCTGTCCCTATCGGGCTCTGTATTGGCAAAATTTCCTTTTGTCAGAAGTATCTCTCTTTGACTTTCAATAAATCCTTGCTTACTTTTGTAGAGTCTCGTAAATTCTTCTTACATTCTGCGAATGACCAGGGGCTAATTCTACACCGAGACAGTATACAGGCTATAGTAAAAGCTTAAATGGGAATCTGAGGAATAAGAAGTCCAAAGGGGACTCTGAAAAGTACTGACATATTGCATAGACACTAGAAACTCATGCATATGTACATGCTCAGGGATATGCAAAACTATACAAGAAACACAGGGAAGGCCCTAAGTTCTTATCTCTGAGTAGCTTTGATTTTTAGCAGAAGCAGGAGAAGCAGAAGGCTAAGTCAGGGTTGTTAACTGCTGGCAGAGCATTAAAGGTGTGCTCCAACATGTACACAGAGCTCTTAGTAATGACTGAAGACTTGTGGGTTCTAAGAATTTAAGGAAATCTCTATCCAATCATTAGCTAATAACCAATTAACTAGGAAGAGATTTTAGTGGCTACACAACAAAAAATTAACTCAGAAAAGTCATTAAAGAAACAACAATAAACCATGAGTAGGGAGGGGAATCTGATTTCCAGAGTTGCCACATTCAAAGTAGCCAATTTAAAAGAAAATAGAAAAAAAAAAAAAAGCATGAGACAAACAGAGATACATAGTGGTCTTTTGAAAAGGTGAATCATGCCTTTGCCCTGGTGGTTTGCAATGAAAGCATTTTACCCCAATTAATTTATCCTATAATAAAATCATTTAGAAAACAGTTGAAATATAAGTCTACTGACATCCAAAATTATACTTTAAAGAGAGTAAAAATCATATTATCATATCAATAGATGCAGAAAAAGCATTAGACAAGATACAACATCCATTTATGATTAAAATGCTTAATAAAATGGGTATAGAAGGAAAGTACCTCAACATAATAAAGGAACTATAAGACAACCTCAGCAGTATGGAGGTTCTGCAAAAATTAAGGCTAGAATTACCATACAACCCAGCAAACCCTCTTCTGAGTATGTACCAAAAAATCTGAAAATGTTTATCAGTAAAAATACATGTACCCCTATGTTCACTGAAGCATTATTCACAGTAACCAATACATGGAAACAACTGGTGTCCTTTGATAGATGATTGGATAAAGAAAATGTGGTACATATATACAATGGAATATTACTCGACCATAAGAAAAGGTGAAATACTGCCATTTGCAACAACATGGATGGATCTTGAGATTCTCATGCTAAGTGAAATATGTCAGACAGAAATAGTCAAGAACTATATGACTTTACTCATATGTGGGATATAAAACTGAAATCAACAAACAAACAAGACAAACAAAAACTCATAGACACAACAGTTTAGTGGTTACCGGGGGTAAGGGGGGATTGGTATAACAGGGTAAAGGGAGTCAAATATACGGTGATAGAAGAACTGACTCTGGGTGTTGAATAAACAATGCAATATATAGATGATGGTATTATAAAATTGTACATTTGAAACCTATATAATTTTACTAACCAATGTTACCCCCAAAAAATTTTAATAAAAAGAAAAAATTTTAAACCAGGTTTAACCCAAAAAAAAGTACTTTGTATTGTATTTGATTATGATTGTCTAGTATTACATTTTCTTAGAAAACAATAGGATAGTAGCTAGTAGTAATCTGTACTTTAGATATTATTTTGAAACTATTATGTATATGAAAATTTGCTAGACATTTTATAAAATTGATTTATTCACAATTCATTTTGCTTTAAAGTTATATTTTATGTGCAATTTCTATGTGAAATTTATCTTTAGCTTTCACTGGTTTCTTATTAAAAATTATTTATCATTATGTCTTGAAACTGTATTAAAATAATATTTCTTTATGATTTAAGGTGGGCCTTTTTTGAAGGACTACATAACCATTCAAAGTGTTGCATCTTCCTCCATTGTCACACTCTATTTTACAGACCTAGGTCAACAGGTCAGTTGGACTGCAGTAAGTATCAATTTCAAGTGCAACATATATGTCCCACATTTTGATGTGAATAATTTGTTGACAGAGAGGACAAATTCGGTCAAATAAATTCAAAGTGAAATAAATATTGTACTGAATGGTATTTTAAGTTTTACATTCTTACTATGATCAGTGGCCAAAATTTCATTCAAGAATTGTATCAATGGAAATACACAGTTGAAAGAAGGAAGATATATGTGTTTTTT
>NW_017732776.1:13923-14797 GCF_001890085.2 Hipposideros armiger | reverse complement strand
AGGTTATAGTCTAATCTGAGTCTATGGTTAAATCTATCTCAATCTCTCTCTCTCTCTCCATATATATATTAGGATGATCTCTTCACCTTTTGATTTTCTATTATACTCTATATTTCACCTTTGGGGTTAATATTACATTTCCATATATTTTTGTTTTAGAGTTTTCAAATATTTGCTGAAATTCTCAACCTTGTCTTTATTTCTTTGGACATATAAAGTATAGTGTTTAAAAGTATGCATCTGGTAATTCTGTTAAGTGAATCTTCAGTTCATCTATTTTAAACGTTGGTGGTTTCTCTTGGTTTTGGTTACAATATCTTTACTCCTTGTATACTTGCATATTTCTGCTTTAGAGCAGGAAGGTTTATGTGAAAAATTGTAAAAATAGCATGAGGCTTTGAACAATGTTATATTCTCTCAAAGATAATTTATCATCCTGCAGATGGACTAATGGTGTTATATGGTACCTGGTCATCTTAATCCAATCAGTGATTGAAAGGATTTCAGGCTGAGCTTCAGTACCTGTGAAGATAGATCTATTTCTGTTTCATCTTAATTCCTATGGTATAACTCCTAACCCAAATTCCGTAGGTTATATAAGGCAATCTCCATCTTTGAAAGATATCAAGCAACAATTTTTGTCCTTCCATTCTCAGGCATCCTCAAAAGATTTGGTGTTCTTATCTGATTCATATCAGGCTTCATATCCCAGGTTCAATCACTACTCAAAAGCTCTATTTAAAAAATCTTAACTTTCTAATTCTTCAATGACTTAGTAGTTCTTTATAGCCTGAAAAGCATTTTATTCAATTTTTCTTGCTGACCTCATTAGGAGGTTTGTTTGAAAAATCTGGAATAGAATTCCCCATTATAT
>NW_017732776.1:6904-10584 GCF_001890085.2 Hipposideros armiger | reverse complement strand
CTCTCTCTCTCTCCCACCTTTCTCTTCATACCAAATTAAACAGAAAGAATAAATGTTCGAGATGCTATATTGAGATGTAGGATTAGCAATTTGTACAAAAAAAAAAAAGAACCGGATTAAGTGACAAATTTGTAAGTAAATTAAGAAGCAAAATTTAAGTCTTAGGGATACTAGAAGACAGATAATGATTTGATTCCTGACTTTTGTCATCTCTAATCAAGCTTTTCCTAACCCTTGATGTCTGTACTGCAGCCACACTGACCTCCTTTCTTATCCTTATGCCTACCATGCGCCCATTCACACAAGGGCACTTACATATGCTATCCCTCTTACTCCATCTTCATTCCTTCCTTCTTCCTTATGTCTTGTTCAAACTTCAAATAGAATCTAAATATTTCTTACTCAGGGTAGCCATTGCTATTCCTCCCAGGACAAATATGGTACTAAAATGCTTTTCCTTTATACATTTTTTATCTTAAAATTATATATTCATATAATCATTTGTGTCTCTATAGAGTTAAAGTTTTATAATGGATGTACTTTGCTGTTCAGTCTAACTTCACTGTTTACCACATTACCTGATTTATAGGGACTAGCCAATAAAAATATTTTGAATGATAAGATAGGTGAGCAAATTACACACATATTTATTTTACATTGGGTGACTTGAAATACAAAAGAGAAGAACCTGACCTTGATGGGAGTTCTGAGATGGCTTTTCTAAGAAAGTTGTATTTTAAATTTTTTCTTTACTTTCTGGAGGGATGAGTCAGATTTTAACTAGTAAATTTGAAGAATCTTCATATGAAAATTATCTGTGGTACAAAGCATTTGGTGTTTTGTAGGAGCATAAAGAAAGCTAGTAGGGCAGAGGCACAGAGAGGCAAGTGGAGATTGAACTGGTCAGCATAGGGCAGGTTGTTCAGGGCCTTTTGGACATTAACATCTGTCTTTCTTTTTCTTAAGTGAAGAGAATGCTCGATTCATTTAGAAAGAGTATTGGGTGAAGAGTTCATAAGGAGAATGTATTTGTACTCAATTTTTAGATAAAATATATAACATATATCAGATATATAGTACAGCATGAAAAAAAGAACATTTTTATTCCCAGTGATATTCTCAAAGGAATTGACTGGCAGTTGGTTACTATTCTTAAACACAAACACAGCATGGTTTTATAACATCTCAGTGATAAATGTTTTTTGCAACATAGTTCCAAAATAGCAAATATGTTAAGCTTATAGGAAATCATTCCAGAGCAGATGCACACAAACACACAAACTACTTGTGAAATTTAAATGTCTAGTAGAGATTTATAAAATAATCACAAGGCTTCTATAAGGCAATCTAATTTCAGGATGGATGATGTCATTTCTCAAGGTTAAAAAGATAAAATTTAAAATGCTATATCCATTTGTCACATACTTCAATGTTAATTCTCCAAAAATGTTTTGAATCAAATCACAGAGTCAAAAGTATTTTTCAGCTAGGTTCAGATCTATATGTGACTCAACTGCCAGAAAATTATTTGGATCTCTTAGAAAACTCTATACACTCAGGCTAGGGTCAAATTTCCTGCAGAATCTCTATTCCCATATGCAGTGAAAGGTGACCACAGCCTGGTGTAACACAGATGTTCCTTGTTCAGTTGACGGTATTTAAGATAAAGGATACACACTCAAAATTATCATGGTCCTTCCACCCGAGGGGTTGAGTGAACTAGCTTCTCTGGGGCTAAGGGCACACCTCCTTGGGGCTTCTAACTGCATCATCAGTGTTAGAAAAGTAACTATAGAAACCTTTCCTGCACTCAGTGTTCAGTTTAATTACCTGCCTTAAATGCAAGAGGATACATTAGATATTTAGATACTAGATATTTAGATACTTTATCCCTCTAGTTCACCCACCTCATTAACCCCACACTTTCAGGTCATCCTTCATCTCTCACACTCCACCTCAATAAACTATTGTCCTCTATTTGTTGCCTTCCCTGAATCCTACCCCACTCCTGGAATCCTTCTACAGTGCCCCCTGCAATTCAAAGTTCATTATTAGCAAAATCTTTTATATCTTCAACCTTTCATCTGAATATTGCCTTCATCGTCTTCGTCAACAGAAACCTGATACACTGCCTCCTTTGCAGCTCTGCAAAGTTAAGACTGTGTCTTCTTTCATAGCCCTTATATCTTGAAACTCACTTAATAAAGGATAACGTATTTTCAAATATTATGATTGGAAAAAACAGTTGAACCCAAGACTATGGATGTTCAGTTAGTTAAGTGCAGGACAAAGAGTTGATGTTTCAAAGGAAGTCAATCAAAATTAAATCAAATAGGAATATTTTGAAGTGAAATCAAACTTAGTTACCAATAATGTGCAAAGTGGCTTATATCCAAATATAAAACCATAATAATATATACTATTTTGGTCTGTAAGTTCTCATCATGTAGTATAAAATAAATAAGTGAACTAACTAATTTAGAGGTATCATAGTTTGAAACAGAATTTCTCATTTAGGGCTCTGCTACATTGCTGGGCATAACCTAATTTTTCCACTTTCTTACAAAATGGAAAACCTTATTTCTCAGGTATTTATAGAAATATTTGTAAAAAAGAATCAACAAGTTAGGACACAAACCAATTCCCTCATCAGTCTTTTGAACTCATAAGGCAACCTCCTATATCAGGACCTTTGCTTTTATTGGTCTTGCTGTCTAGAAAACTCTGCCCCCAGATAGCCACACTGTTCTCTCACATATTTCAGAAATTGTCTATTGTTCCTAGATATACACATCACATAAAACATGTCTCTCCGATAATAGGTGCATAATTATATATTGATGAATTAATGAATTCCCTGATGACTTAGCCAGGTGACTTTGTGTTCATTTGTTTGTCTTCCTTAAAGTCATTATTATTGATACCAGAAATTATTAATTCATTTATGTTAAAATAAACTCCTAGTGGAGACTCAATGTTTTATTTTACATAGAGTAAAATGGCATGCTCAACCTTTATTGGTTGGAGTATGCAATCTTTGATCCATAATGATTTTCTTGAATAGCAGCCAAAGTTTTTGAAATTTTATATTTTTACTTATAACAAAATATGCACATATATATGTTAATGGAAAATATTTTTTTAAATATAAAAAAGAAAATATACTTCTGGAAATCACACTTGACATTTACTTTTCAAATAGTATTTATATGCATAACAAGTAGAGGTGGCAACTTAAAACAACAGCAACAAATACACACACAATATTTTGTTTACAAAATATTGGAATATGTTCAATTGGCAAAAACCAAACATAAACTAAACAAAACACAAGTTGCATTGGCTTCATAGAAGATTAAATGCAAACTTTTAATGTATGGTACTTGCTAAAGAACAACCAGATAATGAAAAAGTTACTCTGAATATTATAAAATGTCAAATGCATTCTAAGTAACTTTTAGATATTTTTAAAACTTCTAAATTATCTGCTTCAATTTAGAGGCATTTTGATATGAGCATATTTGCAATTATTACATTCATATATATTCCTGGAGCAGGTGTGAACATAAAGTTTATAACAGGTATTATATTTCTAGTGTCATCAGAAGTAAATTTATATAGACTGTTATAACATTACTTATATTATCAAGTAAATGTAGAAAATTTCTGGAATAAAAATA
>NW_017732776.1:4564-6204 GCF_001890085.2 Hipposideros armiger | reverse complement strand
ACTATATAGAAACCTAACTTTTGCTTTGTGTTATTTGTAGGGCTGTGCCTTTTATTGGGGATTCACTTCTTGGATTGCCTACTACATTAATCACCCACGGTATACACCACCATGTATGTAGAATTTCTTAACTAAATTGCATGTATACACACTCATATAAAAATTAGAAGAAATGGAATTGGTAATACAGATGATGAGTTTATCAGATAAGTCTATCTTTTAGTACTTTTGTATATTCCAACTTTTCCACCATGAGCAAGGTGATATTAGGACACTGTATTAAATTCCACCATGTCCATTACTCTTTATAACCTATGAAGTTTTATAACCTCATATAAAATAAGTTTTATAACCTATAGTTTTCTCTATTTTAAGGTGAAAACAATAAAACCTGTCTCATATAATTGTTTTTATGTGAATAAATATAAAATACTTAAAATATTGCCTGTTACAAATCAATACAGAAAGAAAAATGATTAGTAGTTATTTTTCTTTATATTGTTAAACATTAAAAAATCAAGTGATATTATTGGGTGTCATTATATGCTAAGCCATACTGATTGGGTTCTTTTATTTATTTATTTATTTATTTATTTATTTATTTTTAAAGATTTTTATTGAGGAATTGGGGGGATGGGAACAGTGTTGGGGAATTGGGGGGAAGGGAACAGACAAGTTGCTGTCGTTTTTTGTTCTTCAGTCTAGTTGTGGAGGACGTTGCTTCACTGGCCAAAGTTGGCACCATCATTGCACTCTTCCCAGGCGAGGCAAATCAGTCGCTGCCTGCTGGACGGCCGCTCATTCTGGCTGCTGGCTACACACGGTAGCCCATGGCAACCCACTGCAGCAGAGGCTGCAGCCTACGCCGTCGCAGGCGACTCACAGCAGCCCAGCTCCAGGTTGAGCTGTTGTTCAGCATCTTAGCTCATAGAGGGCAGTGTCACTGGCCCTCATATGTGGGATCTGAACTGGCGCCCTCTGGCATCCCAAGCCAGTTCTTAAGCATTGCGCCACTCGGCCCGCCTCTATTTATTTTTTAACATTAAAAAAATTACGTTTATTTAGGTTTCTGATTCAGCACATGTATCAAAGAATAATCAACATAAATAAATAAATAAGATGTTATTTGGATTAAATGCTTTTAAAGTGACAAACAAGTTAGGTTAAATCTGTCTTCAAAGGGTTTAATAACACAAATTAAAAATAAATTCCATTTGTATTCTAAATGTAATTAGGTTACTACAAATAAAGTGCCCATGGAAAGTTAAAATATTTACCCTTTCAGATTGCAAAACTATCATCCCAAAAGGTCAATTACATATGACATTACTTTTGATTAAAGGATAGTGATATCCAATAAACCTTGACTGAATTGTTTGTACTGTGGCAATCCAAAATATGTGTGTTTGCATAACATCTTCTTTTCCTCCTTTCTAGCATTTGGAAACAGGCAAGTCATGGTATCTGCTATCAATTTTCTGGTATGTATTATTTACATTATTTGCTATTCATGCTCTAATTGTGATATTATTTAAAATACAAAACAGATTATATTTGAGGATTTGCTCTATAGATAATATACCTATTTTTATATAATATACATAATGGCATTAAATGAAGTAAATCAAATAACTTACCAT
>NW_017732776.1:0-1094 GCF_001890085.2 Hipposideros armiger | reverse complement strand
TTTTTTTTATTCATGTCCTTCCCTCATTCTTGTCTTTGATAGATTAACTCCCATGATTCTTGTCCCTGAGACACTGATTAACTCCCACGATTTGTGTACAAGTCCATATCCTTTATGTGGTTTGTACTGAAAAACCACACTTCCTGAAGGACCTATGCCTTTCTTTAAGGGGCATAAAGGGTTGGAAGGAGCATCATTACTACTTTTACAATTGAAAAATAAATGGACATAACCTCAAAAAAAGGTGTTGCTTCTGTTGTTATGTAGAGCCAGGTTATCCCTGGTAAGAAGATGATATATGAGAACCCTGTTAAGTATGATTTTAGTTAATTCTTAATTACTCATGTATGAATCATCCATTTTGTGGACTAACCATTAACAACTACAATTTTCTCTTCTGCTCCCTGTTTTCTTCTTATTGCGATTCTGATTTTCCTAATATACTAAACAAAATATATTGTAAGCAAAAACAACAACAACAACAACAAAAAAAACCACACTTTTCAATGCCTACCTAATGTATTAGAAAGTTAGGTAATAATACCCTGTGGAAAATCTTTTTTCTGAGTTTTTACAACTTTGTTTCCTTAAATATGTCCTGTTATTACAAAGTCTAAAAGGAAAAAAATTAAACAAGTAGAATCGAATATGGGAAAATTTATAAAGATATCAGAATATCTTTCCCTACAACTTTTCGGTGCAATTTTGTTTTTCTGCTATAAATATTGTAGACATGCTATAATCCGGCCTTTTCATATTTCTGTGACACTCTATTTTCTGACCCCAGCTCCATCCACAAACCTATAAAAACATCCAAATCACAATTACAAAACAAAATATATTTTGTAACTTTTAATATTTTGTTATTTTATAAAAGACAATTCTGTTTCCTTTATCCACTCTTCCTCTCAACTTTACATTTACTCTGCAGAAGCAATTATGTTTTTTGCTATTTTTATGTACATTGAACATTGCAAACTACTGAAAATAACTCTTCTCCCTGGTTTCACTTCTGTGTCTTCGGTCTGATCATTATTTATCCACTCACTCACTCACTTAGGTTAAGTTTATTATTATTATTATTATTATTATTA
>NW_017732775.1:277464-278288 GCF_001890085.2 Hipposideros armiger | reverse complement strand
GGAAACGTCTAACAGAGATGACATAAAAACCATTAGGAAAGGACACACTGCTTAATAAGTGGTGCTGGTTATCCTTATGGGGGAAAAATGAGTCTCTACCTAATAATATGTCAAAGAATAATTTGAACACAGAATAATGTTTAAACATAATAGGCAAAACTATAAAATCCTTAGAAGAAAATATAGGAAAACATATTTGTAATCCTGGGCTTAAAAAAAGTGTTTTTTTTTTAAAACAAGATTAAAAAAACTCACAAACATTAAAGAAAAGTCTAGTAAATTTGACCACTATAATTATAAACTTATCTTCTTGAGATGGATGAATAGACAGAATGATATGACAAGCTACAACTGGGAACACATATTTGCTATGAATATACCAAGAAAGAGAGAGAATCGAAAATATATAAAGAATACCTATAAGTCAATGGGAAAAAAAGAAAATACACCAATAGAAAAATGGATAAAGATTTTCAGGGGAGGACACATCAATGGACAACAAACATATATAATGATGTTCAAGCTCACTGGTAATTAAGGAAACACAAATTACAACAACGAGATACTATTTCCAACCCATTGGATTAGCAAATCTTAAAAGTCTGAAAATACCAAACAGTCAGCCAGGATATAAAATAACATTGCAGCTGATGGCATAAATTGGTAAAATAACTTGGCATCATACAGCAAAGTTGAAGATACGTTAATTCTATGGCCTAACAAATCCTATTCCTAGGTAGTGGCGTAGGGGAATTCTCACAAATGCGCACAATGAAGCATTCACAAATGTTTGCTGAAAAATTGTTTGAAAAAAAAAATGTAGG
>NW_017732775.1:273775-274749 GCF_001890085.2 Hipposideros armiger | reverse complement strand
CCCTTCACCCTCTAAAGAAAGCCTCTTCAATAAATGGCGCTGGAAGAATTGGAAAGCCACGTGCAAAAGAATGAAACTACATTGCTATCTGTCACCATATACCAAAAATGTTTTCCTATCATCTTCAAGAGCTCATTCTATTAGCCCCCCTCCTCCTGATGGAAACTCAGGTGTTGACTTTCATTACAGGTACATTTTTCTTGCCTAACTACCAGCCCTAAAAGCAAGATTTAGAATATTTTCACATATGCCTCAAAAGAAAATCCATTCTACCAAAATGCATTCGCCATCTCATAAGTAATGTAGAATATGCTAATGATTTCATATGTGAAAAAGAGAGGCAGGTTTGCAAAGCATACATGCATGAAACAACTCCAACTTTTTGCATAAAACAATTCTCTCCTGACATAAAATCCCTCTCTGGCCTTACCATCAGCAGAGGCTTTCACTTCCCTCTTTTCTCCAGCCCTTTTCCAGACCTGAATTTTCCTCGCTCTCCTTCATTAAAAATAGTGTTACTTCCTTTATTAAATAGTGACCATCCATCAAAATACCCACTTCTACCATACTGCAGGTATATGAAAGATTTTTTTCAATAAAACCAGTTTCTCCCTAAAATGGTTCTCCCAAAATATTGGGTTGTTGGAAAAGTCATGACGCACTTTTGCAACAAAAAAACAGAGACAAAATACGTCATGACTTTTCTGACAACCCAATAGTTAAACAGTTTTCCTCCATAGGTTATACAAATGTAAGGCCCAGAAACAGAATTACCAGAAAAATCCTTAGATTTGGACCTCTTATAAACTTAAAATTAAACAGTGAAAGAAGGACTTAGTATATCATTAAAGTATATCTAGGTATAACTGCAGGAGCCAGTTGTGGAAATAAGTACACAATTAAAAATAAAAATTAAACATCAAATGATTAGTATAAAAATAGTAAATAATGTTAATTTATTACTTTAAATTAAA
>NW_017732775.1:264616-271285 GCF_001890085.2 Hipposideros armiger | reverse complement strand
AAGAAAGAAAGAAAGAAAGAAAGAAAAGAAAGAAAGAAAGAAAGAAAGAAAGAAAGAAAGAAAGAAAGAAAGAAAGAAAGAAAGAAAGAAAGAAAGAAAGTCAGTCAGTCCTGAGGTCCGAGGCTAGAATCCTGTGGCATCGCCCTTACCCAGGATTACGAAAGGACCACACAGCCTTTGAGGGTGTGGGACAATTGTCCTTCTCACATATACCCCTGTGCTTTATGGCCACCTTCTCTTTCACCCTCCAGATAATCCTTCCCCTCAGTTGAGTAGCTGGGCATCACCCTTCTTCAACTTCTGCTGGCAGCTGGTACCCTGGGAATGAGAGTCAGGCCTCCAGCATTATTGTTTAGTGGCACGTGCTCTTTACAGTCATTAGTTTAGGTTAGCTGTGCTTTTCAAGAACAAAATCTAAAGTACGTCAAAGTGACACTAAGTTCAGAGCCAATGGGATACTAATATCACGTTATTTTAAAGAAGAATAGTGTTCCATCTGGTAAATGCACCTTCTAGAAATCAGGGAACAAATCAAATATCTAGAGATTTACTTATTAAACTGTTCTTAAAGGCATGCATAGAAGAAAAGGGTTCCGTGATTAACAAAAAACAAAAACAAAACAAAAAAAAAGTGTGGCAAATGGGACTTTAAATAGAATTGCCCAAGTTTCTTTATTATAGGAATAGTATTTATATTATGATACTTTCTTATGAAAGAAAGGGAGTGATAAATGAATATATGTACTTGCTTGTCATTTCAAAAAGGCTAAAAATATAATCTAAAAAAATGATTCTGTATATAGGGAAAAAGAACACAGATTAATAATCCTCTAGGATTGTTCCTTATTATATTTTGACTAAAGAACCAGGTGAACAATGCGTAAAATTAGAAAATTTAATAAGTCTACAAGAGAGGGGAAAAAAGAAACAACATTCCTTAAAATGGAAACAAACTAAAATAAATGAACCTATGTCATGGTATTTGGAGGTGGGGCCTTTGGTGGGAGGTGATTAGGTCATGAGAGTAGAACCCTCATGAATGGCACTAGTGCCCTGAAAAAAGAAACCCCAAAGAGGTCCCTGCTCCCTTCTACCATGTGAGGACACAGAAAAAAAGCTGCTATCTATGAACCAGGAAGAGGGTTCTCACCAAAAACCAAATCTGCTGGAACCTTTATCTTAGACCCGCCAGCTTCCAGAGATGTGAGAAGTAAGTTTCTGTTGTTTATAAGCCACCCAGTCTATAGTATTCTGTAGAGCAGCCCAAATAGGCTAAGGTAAAGCTCACCTCTCTTTGTCCGTATACTAAGCAATTTCCACAATAAAAATTTAAAATCTGTTATGAAGTCTCTGTGCAAAAATACTTATCCAAATCTCTTTCTTCATTATCAATTTTAAAAAGTGATTTTATCAATCAAGTAAAGGGTATAAGATTTTAATTTATTAATGGTTCTAAGTACAGATTAACAAACTAGTTTCTGGGTAGGCAGCTCCAGCTCGAACCCCCACCAGCAGTATATAAGAATGTTCAACTACCCATCTCCTCATGAACATGGGATTGTCATTTTAAAACTAAGGCATGCCTGCCTTGCTCAACCAGGGTTCAATATGAGAATGAAGCCCTAATACTTTAAGGATCCAGTGTGTGCAATGAATTAACTTCTCTTCAATGCACCCAGCATACTGCGCTTAATGTACCTTACTTGGGAGAATTAAGAAACTAGGCATTCAAATCACTTTCGGTGTTCTGTAGGTCAGACAGGGAACCAGCATGAGAAAAGTTGCCTGTCTTTATCATCCTAACTGTAACAGGTAGCTTTCAATAGTGTTTCATTGTTTTTACAAAACAGGCTCTGACTATAACTTTTTCATTATTCTCTTTAATCCTATTGTTATTTGGGAGACATTGGGTGGTACCTATTATATTTTCTTTTAAACCTTTTTTCATTTATTTCTAATTATACTGAAATGAATTTAATAATGGGGTATACTTTATGGCTGAATACAGGGGCAAAACAATCTAGTTATTTATTTACCAATCTATTTATTTTTTAGCAATATAAGCCTTTCAGTTATTTCAAAATAGATTTTATGGAAAACTCCAACATAGAAATTATACAGGGGTTGCCCCCCAAAAAATGTATACACATGACTTGTATTCATCTTTTGTCATCGGTATATATTATTACAATTTTAATACAGTTTTCTCCTTTCTTAAAATGCACATGCATTTCGTTGGCACCCTCCATATAAAACATGGAAAGCAAAGCTGCTCTGCTGGAATTGCCCCTAGGTAGCTGGGCCCCCTCCTCACCTCTTACTCTCCAGGTCAGAGTCTACCACTCAAAAACTCAGCACTGTAATATATGATCTGTCTTTGTAAATAGTCCACAAATCCTTAAAAATATGTAATCTGTTCCAAATTTTCCATTTGTTTTTTAGTTTACTTGGCCACTACAAGCTAAAAGTATATTAAATTCTATCACAACAACTGGGTCTGAAAATTTATCCAATTTCTAACAATTCTTGCCATCTGTACTTGACCAAAAGTAAACATTATTTGAGACCTAAGAATAATGGCATTTATCTTTGCTGTGACTTATATTATTGATCTCTGTGCAATTTTACCTGAGTTTGTTTTGGGTCTCGATTTGACCATCCTTTTATTTTATAATCTCTCAGTGACTGTAAAACAGAGGAAAATTAATGGTTATAGCTGAGAAGAAGTATATTATTTGCTTTGAAAGAACATGGATTAGGACAGAGTGGAAAGCAAAAAGAATGGGAGAGCGGTTCTAATGCAATGTGTTCAATAATCAGAGGAAGCAATAGCATCCCATGGGACAAGAATGGCCCTCAGTTATGTTTTAACTAGCTAGTACACTGAAATACATCCCGCGATGTCAGCAAATGTGGGGCTGAGTAGAGGGCTCTCTCAGAGCACCAACTCCAGTTCACGGTTATATGCTGCATCATTATTGATTGCAATTGAATCCATTTATAAGTTGCCCGGGGCTCATAAATTTTATTTGATTTTAGAAACTCTTCTTTACACCCTAAAACATAATCTTTAATCTTATGATGTTCCACCTGAACCAGTCCCTGGGGTTGGGGCACTCGCGAGCTACGTATAGTAATCAGGAAAGCAATCCTCTAGGTCTTCTTCCTAACCCTACAGCCACTTATGGAAGTAAATTAGTATTTGCTAACATGGCTAGCAATGTAATAGAAATAAACCCATGTGTCCATGGTCAATTGATTTTTGACAAAGGTGACCAAGGCCATTCAATAGGGAAAGAATAATCTTTTTAACAAATAGCGCTAAGACAACTGGATCTCACTATACAGAAAAGAATAAATTTGGACCCTTACCTCAAAACATATACCAATGCTCCTCAACTTACAATGGGGACACATCTTAATAAGCCCATCACAAGCTGAAATTATCACAGGTTGAAAGTGCACTTAATAGCCCTAACCTAGTGATCATCATAGCTTAGCCTAGCATACCTTAAACACGCTCAGAACACTTATGTGAGCCTTCAGTTTGGCAAAATCATCTAACACAAATTCTATTTTATAATAAAGTATTGAATACTTCAGTAATTTTCGAATACTGTACTAAAACACAAAACACAATATCCAAAACACACCAGCAGCACAGCACACTTAGAGCATCAGTTATTTACCCTCATGATCATGTGGCTGACTGGGAGCTGCGGCTGGCTGCCCCTGCCCAGCATCACGAGAAGATCTTAACACATATTGCTAGCCTGGAAAAAGATCAAAATTCAAAATATATTTGCTACTGAATGCATATTGCTTTCTAACCATCACAAAGTTGAAAAATCATTAAGTGGAACCATCTTAAGTTGGGGACTGTCTGTACAAAACTAATCAAAATCTTGTAAGTTCTTACAAGACTTAATTGTTAAGAACTAAAACTATAAAACACTTTATAGAAAAGTGGAACACAGGAGCAAATCTCTGTGACCTCAATTCTTAAACATGGCACCACAAGTACAAGTAACAAAAGAAAAAAAATAAATTGGACTTATTTAAAATTAAATACATTATGTGTCAAAGGATACTATCAAGAAAGTAAAAAGACAATCCACAAAATGAGAAAATTACAGGTCTGATAAGACTGAAGTATAGAATATATAAAGAACATTCACAACTCATTAATAAGAGACAAATAACCATTTTTTTAGATGAGCAAAGGATCTGATCTACAAAGATGTAGAAATGGATAACAAGCACATGAAAAAATGTTTAACCTCATTAGTTACTAGGAAAATGCAAATCAAAACCACAATAAGATATCACTTCATTCACTAGGAAGGCAATAGTCCAAAAGATGGATAATAATTGTTGGAGAGGACATGGAGAAATGGGAAACCTCATACACTGCTGTGGGCATGTAAAGCAGTACAGCCACCTCGGAACAGCCCGGAATTTCCTCAAAAGCTAAAGACAGAATTACCATTTGACACAGCAATTCCATTCCTAGTTATATACCCAAGAGAAATGAAAACATGGGCCACACAAAAACTTGTATATAAATGTTCATAGCAGCATTACTCATAATCGTCAAAAGGTGAAAACAGCACAAACGTCCATCACTAATAAATGGATAAATAAGATGTTGCATATCCATACAATGGAATCTGGCCATAAAAAGAAATAAAATAGTTATTCATGCTAAAGCATGGAACCTTGAAAACATTACGCTAAATGAAAGAAGACGCTCACAAAAGACCACATATGATATGATTCTATTTATATAAAACATCCAGGATAGGGAAATTCAATGAGAAAGAAGGTAGATAAGCAGCTACCTAGAGGTAGAGGAGGATGGGAAGATTGTGGGATGATAGCTAAAGGGTACAAGGTGTCTTCTGAGGTGATGAAATGTTCTAAAATTGATTGTGGTTATCGCTGCACAATTCTGTTTTGAATATACTAAAAACCATGGGACTGTACACTTTAAATAGGTAAGGTGCATGGTGTGTGAATTATATCTCAATGAAGCTGTTAAAAAATAAAAATATTTTAAAGGTCAAGTTGCCTTTATCTGTTCATTTCTATTGATCTTTTGCTTACACTAAAATCAGATTCTATCAGAGATATTGTAAAGGAAAAGACCACATAGGGAGACATGTATAAAAGTTTAATGCTGAGAAGATAACTTGGTCAATAAGTAGAATAAAGGGCCAAGTTGGATAGCTGAAGGCTTCTTTGAAGAGAAAATGATTGAATGTTTAAAGGCTTTGCAAAGGGAGAACAACTTGACCATATAAAGGGTGGGGCGGGGGGGGGGGGGCGGAAACAGACTAATAAGGAGAGAAAAAGTTATCTTTCCCTTCAGGAGCCCAGATTAGCAGTAGGTTTATGGGTGATAACCANAGTCTTTTGATCCTCATGGCCCATCTTATTAAGGAGACCAGTTCATGAACGGTATAGATGCCTGACCACTATGCTGTACACCTGAAGCTGAACAATATTGAACATCAACTATAATTTTATATATATACACAGTCCAGCATAGGGAATAGAGTCAATGGAATTGTAACAGCTATATATGAGGTCAGAGGGGTAGTAGATTGGGGGAGGGGGGTTATCACTTTGTGAGGGGTATAAATGTCTATTACATTGTTTGTACACCTGAAACTAATTAACAAAAAAAGTTAGGTACCCCAAAACAATGTATGTTTGTTATTCTAGATTTAGGTTTAAGAACATATTTCCTGCTCACAAAAATCATTTTATTATAACATTTTCTAAGACATTTGATGTTTATCAAGTTAGGATAACCTGACATATTTTTAAAGCAAAAAATTTAATAGGTATTTTATTATGAACAGGTTGAACTTCCTCGTCATATTTGATAATGCAAAAGATTCTATTTGTCCATAGACTCAAAACCAGCAGACAAAATTTAAATCGAGATATGGGAAAGAAACGGTGCGTGATGTGCAGTTTAATATGAACTGCAAACATACATTCAGCACAGGCGATCAAACATTAACTAAGGTCACTGCATCAGGCACACAAGTTCTATATTTATCTCACACCCAACAACCTTTCTTCTTCTAATGTAATAATCCTCACATAAAATTCTTAAATGTCAGCCTCCTTCAAATATTCTCAACCTCCTTAACTCACAGTAAAGTATTCTTCTTCATCAGCACTTAGCAGCCTCACTTCTGTAGTTTTGGAGTTTAACATAAATTTCCTGCATGCATGGTTGAAATAGTTCCAGCTTACTACGTAGAGCCTTACATCTTTGATAAGACGCAACGTGCTGAAGAACATGGTCTGCCCATACACAGGCCCCACCAAGCAGTAAAGTAAGATCCCCACTGAATGCAGCACACAGGGCTAATCTAAGGCCAGGACTGGCTCCTATGGCAACTTTCACTCACTTTCCATTTGAGTGGGTGTCCCCTAACGCCATCGCTCTTGTTAAATATTTGGAAAATCATCTCTTAAAAGCAAGCAAACACCTTCCTCATCATACAATGCTATTTAATTACTTCAAAGTTCATAGAAGGCAGAATTTACATAGACTTATTAAGCAAAGTTGGCTTGTCAAGATGGAAATTTGGAGACCTCTCATGTCAAGGAAGCATCTTCCATTCTCTTATCAAGAATCCTCAGGGTTCC
>NW_017732775.1:252247-258301 GCF_001890085.2 Hipposideros armiger | reverse complement strand
GTTATAGAGTAGCAACGAAAACAATTTTATGGTTGGGGGTCACCACAACATGAGGAACTGTATTAAGGGGTCGCGGCATTAGGAAGGTTGAGAACCACTGATCTAAACATTATCATACAATCCACTCCCATAAGAAAAAAAAAATGGTTTAAGCAGAGGCTCTCTCAAAACTAATGATACAGGAATGGAAAGTTTTATTGTGATAGAAAATATAATAATACAAGTCATAATAACAAAAAAAATAGGATGACTTGGTGACACTGACGGCAGCAGCAGTAGTTATGGATTGTACTTAGAGCTTGACAATGAATGTCTAATCCAATATCTCAGTAGTCCTACAAAGTAGTACACATTTCATTTGATGAATGAGCAAACAGGATCAAAGAGGGAAAGCAACAAGCCCAAGTTCAATAGCTAGTAAGTGACAGCCAGGATTTGAATCCATGTTAATCTGATTCTTGCTTGTATTTGTGAGAGCTCTGACCCTGTAGGACATACATAAACAGTCTAGACCCAGTCTAGCATCTGTCTGCATTAGAAATGTGCATAGCTGAGCTCTTAAATAGATTGACGTTTACTCTATCAATTACAGCTGTTCTTCTGGAATTGTATGCCTTAAGAAACAAATTTGTATGTGTATTTTTTTCTTAACAGAAAAGCTCAACAGTATGTATGAGCAAGCCATGAAACTGTGAGGCAGGTCTGTGGCAGTTATACCAGAGAAAGAGCTCCATAAATCTGTCCAATGTAGGGCACTCTGGACCACATGCCCAGACAAGGCACCGTCCCCAGCCAAGCAAGTGATGGAGCATGGGATTCAGGCTACTGCTCCCTGGACACTCAACCTTAACTGTCAACAAGTGTTTCATTACTGTTCACAATATGCCCAGCATTAGCCTTGGTGTATAGCTTTATGGAGGATAACCACAAAATAAAAGACAGGGACAAAAAGAAAGGGAGAGAAAAAAATGAAGAGAGAAAGGGAAGGAGAATGAGTAATAAAAACAACTCCTTCTACTGAGTAGCTTTCAGTATGTCCAAAGAGGTAAACATATATACTCCCCTCCTTGCAGTGGAAGGTTGTCTTATAATCCACAGAGAAAACTGGAGCCGTCAGGCAAGAGCTCCCTCAACTTTCTAGTTTCAAACCTCCCTGCCATCTTTACCTCCTTCCTTTAAATCTGTGAGGAAGAGGATTTTGTTTTTCCTCATATTCAAGGTAATTCCTTTATCCCATCCTTTCCTTGTGTCTGTTTTCAGTTATGTTCTCTTGTTTTGTGAGGTTTTCAAACACACTCTCTCTTCAGGCTCTTTACTTTCAGCATTCAAATATAATGAATTGATGTATTTGCTAACTATGAAATAACATCAAAGACAATGAAGAAAATCTCTCTTTTGACCCAAGTCACCCTCCTCTGGGTCTCCTGCTATTTACAGCCGAATTTCTTGACTACTCTTTCTACTTCCTCATAGCTCTGCAGCCCCTAAAATGTTTCTGAAATACTCTGGCAAAGTCACCAGCAACCTTTAACTTGCCAATTCCAACTGTTCTCTTCAGACTTCAACTTACATGAGCTTTCGGTGGCATTTAGAACTCCTGACCACCGCTCATTAGGCATCGGTGGTATCAACCTCAGTAGGTTCTCTTAAACCACAACAGTGAAGATGGGGAGGAAGAACAGATAGTAGCTATTTCAGAGCTACAATTGGTAAGCAGCAGTGTTTGGTTATTAGGGGTGACAGATTGATAATTTCCTTGCTTGGGTAGTTATTAATACAGGATGGAGAAGACGAGGTAGGAAAGGAGAGAATTTAAAGGAGCTAGAAGTGGTCAGCACCATCTATTATTGAGGAAAAGTCAAATAAGAAAAAGATATCTAAATGCAGGGGAGAGGACCTTTAATGGGGATCATGTGTATGAGGATGCTACTGGGGCATCGGGAAAGTCATGACGCATTTTTACATTAAAAAACATAGAAAAATATGTCATGACTTTCCCGATGACCCAATATGTCTCCAGCACTGTCTTTTCTCTTATTCCAAAAGAAAAGTATACCACATGGAATAAAAAATCAAAAATGTAATAAAAAAGACAAAAACTCAGAAACCAAAGTCCCTCGACATGCTTAATGCCTTAGTATAAAATTTTCTCTTTTTTTTACAATACAGGTATTTATATACACATACATGTATTCATAACATGAATTATATATAAAAGCATATGTGTACACTTTTTTTTTAACTAACAATTTTGTAAACTTTTGTAATGCTACACTGTCAGCATCACCCATCTGTACATATTCATTTCTGACAATAGTTCCCCAGTCTGGCTGCTTTGAAAAGATAGAAACCATAAGTCTACCCCAGACCCTTAAATCAGATCCAGGAGTAGGTCTGTACTTTTATAAAGTTCCCTCCATTATTATTATTTTTATTTATTTATTTAAGAGTTCATTTGAGTCAAACTGGCATATGCCAGGAAGCAAGATCGCAAATGCTCCCCAAGCTCCGTCCATTTTTGTTATGCACACAAAGGTTTGGTAACCAGAAATCTACAGTATCATTCTAGAAATATGACAGAGAATTAAAGGAAGTATTTTCTTTAGTTTTCCAATATATTCAAGGAAGGAAAGATGTGAGCAAAAAAAAAAAAAAAGAGGCAGCAGAGGAAGAAGCTGGCAGGAAAAAGAAGAGGTAAACATTTACCACATCAATGAAGAAAAGGATTCAGTATATGGATTTGTGACATCAGTTTCTCCTACTAACTTTTGAAAGCCCATGGGAAGGATGAATATAGATACAGAGATCGTTTTAGGGAAACGGTTTAGAAGTTGAAATTTTCCTTTCTGCTGGATTCCATTTTCTCTGAAAAGTAAGGGCAAGTGCTATGCTAATGGAGAATGAGGAGTCCATAAAAAAAGAGGGGGGGGGAGGTTCTGAAGAGAGTGGTGAAACGGAAATAGCTACTGTGGGGGATGCAAGAAAGACCTGACTGGGGGATGTGCAAATGATTTCTGTGGAGTCTTAATGGTTATGAACCTGTAGAAGGAGTTCCCATGGACTTGTGGTTGACCTCATAGTGTCTAGAAGCTGTGCAGGATCACAGAAATCAGACAGCTCGATATGACCAACACTGCAGATTTACAGACAAGTGTGGTAGAAGGATGAGCTTCAAAAGAGATGAACCTTTCAGGAAAAGAATGATTGAAGAGCTTAGAGCAAGGGTTCTAGAGTAGACATCAAAGAAATATAATCATGTCAGAATGCATCATTGGATCTTAGAGGTCTCATTCAGTCAGGAATAACTGGCATCATGGAATTTAGAACAGGGAAATGCTGTGATAGCAACCTTTGTACCTTGTACATAATAAATTTTGTTAATACTTTGCAACGATTCCTCCATCCCTCATCAGCAGCCTCATCCCCCACCAAAAAAGTTTTGATTGCTAATCCATGACTTTTCTTAAGCATATCAAGACCTCTAAAAAACAGAGTCACCCTAGCAGATCCATACATACATGAGTGAGAAATCAATGCTTACTGTTGTTACACACTGCGTTTGGGATATACTGTAGTTACAGCTGACTTGTGGACCAAGTAAGAGTGAGCGCTATTCCTCTGAACTTCCCACAGGTAGCCTAAAGCCGGTATCTATTATAGGGCTTAATTTACATGTGTCTATATGGGTTTTTTGATGATAACACTATCTGAAGGTAGAGGTCAAATTTTATGCATGTTTGTATCCCAACACCTAGTACCTCTCACATAAACTCAAAAAGTTTTTATTGAAAGAATACATTTTCAACTTTTTATGCTAAATCGAGATCATAAAATAACTTGGCAGTTGGAAATTTAGTAAAGAACAGGATTAACAAATATATGGTGATGAAAGGAGAACTGACTTTGGGTGGTGAACACACAATGTAATATATAGATGATGTATTACAGAATTGTACACCTGAAACCTGTGTAACTTTATTAACAATTGTCACCCCAACAAACTTTAATTAAAAAAAAAAGAATTAACCTAAAAATCACTTAGTTTTTTTAATTTTGTAAGTGAATATACATGGATTCTCTTAATAAGATTTCATTATACACTAAAATTATTAAAAAATGTACCTACATCTAGCAAATAATGTAAATGATTAAAAAGCATAAAATCTAAGTAATTCATTTTTATTGATCTTTCAAATTAATATAGATCAGTAACTAAATTATATAGACATAGCTTAAAAGCAAAATTATAGTAATTAAAGGAAACATGGATTATTTACTTGTATTTTAAGATGGATCTTGATGTTCTCCTTTATATTCAAAACTCCAAAAATATTATGTATAATTTATATAATAAATATATTTCAGAAGATATATTTTTGAGTGGTGCTATTTAATTATACATTAGATTAATAATACATTAAATGAAAAAGGTTACAAAATTATAGGTTATAAAAGTATGTATATATACCATATATATTATAAATTATATATAATTAACCTAATTTATATATAATTAAATATCACTAAAAAAAAGGCAATCTTCTAAAATGTCAATAGACTATTAATCTAAAGATTCACAAAATGTCTAATTATCCATATCTAAACCCAAGTAGAATCTAAAATAGACCTCTATATGTGATTTCTATATTGATAACACACACAGGACATAATTGATTAGGCTATGCTCCTTCTTTTCTGAAATCCAAAATCCAAGAAAATTGAATTGCTTTTTAAATGAACCAATGTGTTTATTAGATCCACGGGGTGTGAGAAAACTTCAATTGCTACTTTATGTCATGCTGATATAGGCATAAACTCTCAGGTTAAACTTCTCTCTTTGTAGTACAAGTTTCAATTTGGATTTTAAAAAGCTTCAGGCCATCAATTTTCACATCTTTCCCCACTCCCATTTCAGAAATCAGAGACCCAATTTCAGGAAAATACTGGCAAGTCATATGAAGGTTTAACATATTCAAGAATAAATCTGACTGCCATTAAGGCAATTACATTAAAATAAAGAACATTTAAACCACTTAACTATTACAAGGTTTCCTGGCGTCTCAGTGAATAAAGTCAAAATGAATAATCATGTTTTTCTTAACTATTGTACTGATCAAATTCAGAACTCTAAAATTTGAAACAAAATCATTAAAACGTTTCTGCCACTTTGAATGGCCTCTTAAGATAGCCTGCAAGGCTCCGCCTCCTCGTCTTACAACACCCTCCCTCCCCATCACTGGAGGACTAGGCCACTGTACACTTTTGAATAGACTCAACTCCCTTCATCGTCTCTTGATCATAGGCCATCTGTCCACTGCACAAACCCTCTGTATCTGATACTCTGGAGACAGAAAACTATCTGCTTTCTCTGTGCCTGCCCCTGGTCTTTACTGACCACAGTAAGGAGATCTGCACATCTATGGGAACTGTTGACCTACCTGATACTGTGCGGACCCAAGGCTCTAATATCATGTAGACACTCACAACCAATCAAGGTCATATGCACATCCCTTCTGTCCTAACTCTATGTGCACATTTTCTCTCTAAATTCCTCTTAAGGTTCCCAAACAAATAAATGAACTAGATCTCAGATGTAGCGCTATCAATCAAGACAATAACAACTACAGATAGAAATAGCAACCAAGATGGCGCATACAAAAGTCAAGTGGTTCTTCTTCAATGCCAATTTCAATACACACACACACACACACACACACACACTACTTACACATATATTTTTATTAATAGAAACAGAAGGTTGTGTATGTTGTATATGTTTGTGTGTATCTTAAATGATATCATAATGAACACTGTGGTCTGCAACTTGATTCCTAACTTTCCCTCACTTAACTGTATTCAAGTCAGCATCAGGTTGTGTCATCCAACAAACAAATAAAATTTCTTGAAGCTTCCTTCAAGATTAGTTTCAGAATCACCTTAAAAAGTGAAATTCATGCAATACATACAATCCAGTGAACCATAAAGGACAGAGATAGCCAAATAAATTTGGATTTGAAAAGTGGTAGCCACTTTTGTGTGTGTGTGTGTGTGTGT
>NW_017732775.1:241958-247617 GCF_001890085.2 Hipposideros armiger | reverse complement strand
GATGTATTGGTAATAATATATACATTGTTTAATGGTATTTTAGAAGCCTCTATAAATTGCTACAAATTTGTTTCCTTCAAGTAGATTAAGGTAGTTAGTACCCACTTTCATCCCAGCTTCCTCTGGCAGTGGCTGCCTTTTCCTCTAAACCACATAGCCTGTGATTGCACCCCTCTTTCAGGACTGCAGCTCTAACTGTGCCCCAATAACCAACCATCCCCCCTACCCCTTTTTCATACCTATCCTCAGAGGGCAACAGTACCCAGTTCTGGTCGTTCCCTTCACCTTTACCAGCCTTCCGTAAGAGCCCTTCGTTAAACTCTCCAATGAAACCCTGAGCGTAGAATACGCGTCCTGCTGCTCCCTGACTAATAAAGAAGCTAACACCTTGTGACTGTCAGGAAAAACTCTTCAACAGAGGCAAGTCTGTAAATTACTACCACCTGAAGATGACACTTTCATCCAGTGGAGCCAAGCACACTTATCAGTGGGCTGAGACAGCAAGAAAAAAGCAAGTTAGAGCAGCCTTGGTTAAAAACAAGGAAATTCCCATGAAGCGCCCGGAGTCGTCAACCTACAGAAGTGTGGTTCATTCACGTTTGATCCTGATGGAGCTTCCTTGTCACTTATTTCCCCCTTATTGGGAAAAACATGCTTGAACCAACACATATTTCCATCCATAAAGCAATGTCTAGATGACATCTGCCCAGTATATCTGTTTCATCAAGTGGCAAACACATCAGATACATTAATCACAATAAAGACATAATTCCCTTACATTTAAATAAGTGATTTTTAATTACATGGTCATGGTTACATAATAACCTCTTTATAATATCTTCCAAAATCGTTCCTTATTACTTTACAGCAACAATGTAAGTACTATTCAGTGATGTTTCTATACATTATAGAAATATCACTCATTGCAGTTCTTCTTATAGTACATATTGTTCATTACACAGCCAAGTAGAAGACTAGGATTACAGAAACTTGTTCAATAACATGACCCCACGCCACTATATCAGACTGCCCAGCTACCACAACAAAATACCACAGCCCAGGTGGCTTAACCAACAAGACATTTATTTCTCACAGTTCAGGAGGTGGGAAGTCCAGGACAAAGGTGCCAGAAGATTCAGTTTCTGTTGAGAACCCTCTTCCTGATTGATTTACAATCTGTTACCTTTTTGCTTTGTCCTCACATTTGGGGGGGGGGTGGAATGGGAGGATGGGGCGGGGCTGCAGAGAAAGAAAAGCACTCTGGTCTTTGTCCTGTTTTAAGTACCTTAATCCCATCCTAGGTTCCCCATGACTTCATCTAAGCCAAATTACCTCCCAAAGATCTCACCTCCAAATACCACCACATGGAAGGTTAGGGCTTCGACATATAAATTGCGGAGGCGGAGGATACACACATTCAACCCTTAACAGCAACCTAAAGGAGACTCTTTCCAGCATGTTTAAATTGAGCCTTACTTTTTTCTTCTACTGAAAACCATCATTCATACCCTAAAGTGTTCCAAGCTCCTGTTTTCTCCACCATTGTGCCGTTTTCCTTCCAGGGAAATGTTTCCAAGAGAATTTCTTCGTGGGTCTTCTCCACCTTCCTAATTGTTTGTTCCCTGTGCCTGTTACAGACCTGTTTCTCTTTCCATTTTACTCCCTCCTGAGCTCAAGTCTGCAGTTCCCACATCTCATGTCTTCCCTATTCTTGGTTCAATCCCTCATTTTTCTGGCATATATACATAACCTCCTAAGGAAGAATGTTTTCAGCATAAAATTTCTCCATCCCTACATATCTGAAAATATCTCAACCTTGCCTAGACACCTGATTGATAAATAGACCAGGGAGTAAGAACCCAAACTGCTATGACCCCAGAAATCTGAAATTATTATTTCATGTTCTCAACCTTCCACTGTAACTNATATATATATATATATATATATATATATATATATATATATATATCTGTTCTCTTTCAAGTCAGTCCACTTTTTTTAATTTTCCTGTCTCACAACTCAAAGGTAAAGAATGTAAACCACTTAATTACTTATATATCCATTGCATTATACATATATAGTGTTAAACACACACACACATGCACATGCACACACACACTCAACACTGATGTTTTATAGTTTAGATATAAAATTACCCCAAAACTATAAGTCAGCTTATAGAGACATAAACATGAGTTTCAGATGTACATCATAGGAGTGACATGTATTTCAAGGGTATGAAATTGGGATGCCAATAGAAAGCACAGCATTCATACAGTAAATATGTGTAGAATATTTGTAGCTAAACCTTTAAATCACTACGTACTAGATCACTATGTGTGGCCTCTGGCAGGTTACATAACTTCTTCAATTTGAATTTCCACGTCTGTAACATACAGAAGCAACTCTCCGTTAAGGAACACTTCCTTGCACTGCAAAGACAAGATGCAGCTGAAACTCACTTTCCTTAAAGCTCAAAGACATCAGTTTTTCTCGAGCTTGGGAGTGACAGCACAAAACCCAAATTCTTTGAATGAAACCCTGGTTCTGGCACAGGTTAGCAAGCATGAGTCCCTAAGTCTAGGTCTCAATTTGCCAATCTGGAAAATGAGGGCAGTAATAATATCTACCTCACTGGGCTATTGGGAAGAGTTGGTGAAATAGTCTCTATCAAACTCGCATTGCTCAGTTAAGTGTTCACTACATTTTAGATATTATATAGACATAGAATAATACTGTACAGTTTATATCCATCTCTTCCTTGAAAAGCCCTCTCTCCTCTTTCTGTGTCACGATAAGACACGCTCCTCATTTTCCTCCTGCTTTTTTTTCTCTCAAGCTTTCACCACTGCTTCTTTTTTCATTTTACATCACCAAATGTGAGCTTTTCATGATTTTGTCCTCAACTCTCTATTAATATTTTCCAGCGACTTATAAATAAAATACTGAAATATCTGGTAAAGAAACGAATCCAAATTCCATACGAAAAAAAATACTTTATCTTGGAGAAACTTAACAGTAGGCTTTACCAGGGACACCCCCCTTTTTCCATATAATGATTTTGTTATTTTGGTATTTAGGACAATACCACCACCAATGAGCCTGGCAAGAGAGCCCACCCCTTCCCAGCAAGGGCATATTTTGACAAACTAGACGGTAATGCTCATATTCTCCATGTAAACTTCAGAAAATGCCAGACAGAGGCAAAGATGAGTTTGTGAAGAAATAGTTATTGTGAAGGCACTAGATGTCAGGCAGTGTACTAAGAGCTCTCACCTACACAATTTCATCTGATCTTTCTTGCAGTGCAGCATTGTAGATAGCAGGCCCTTCCTGCAGGGCTGATGACGAAGGGGTGAAACAACATAAAGTCCAGATGAATGAAGATAATCCATCTGTTTGTAACAACAATAAATTCCCATTGTCTGAATGCCTAACATGACCATGCTTTCTTACTAAGCCTCTGAGAGTGAATGAAACTTTGTCTTCATTGAAAAAAGATTAACAACTCTATAATGTTACAATTACCTTTTGGGTAATGATGGTGTATTTATAGGAGATTTCAGTTTGTGATTAACTCACCCTGTGAAGAGGAGGAAAAAGGAGAACTATGATCCATTTTCTATAGAAGCTTTTCCTTCAAAAAGGAAAGTCATAATGAATAGACTTATCTTTTGATAGTTTATTTTTATTTAATATGTACAATAATTAATCTGAGGTGTTTCTGCACTAGTTGATATAACCTAGCCATAAAAAGAAAGCTTTAATTCCCAAGATATATAAAGCTATAAAGCACTTAAGGTAATATTACTATTTATCAGAATAATGCCTTGGGCTAAGAGTGCACAATTAGTAAGGACCACAGATTGAGCTTGGGGCCCTCTGATTTCCTCGAGTTAACCTAAAACCAGTCTGTAATACTAGAGTTTACAAATTTGGAAAAAACATGCGCATAATATATATTCTCATTTATGTTTGCTTTTCTACTTCGATAACGTCATTCTTCATATGCTTTAACTTTTAGAAAAGTTACCATATCACTGGATGGTATTATAAATGAGAAACCAATCCATTAGGTGATGAAACTAAAACACCAGGGAATATAATTCATAATGATTAAGGAGTGTGTCAATGGGGTGTTAGGAGAGTTGAGAAGGCACATACCCCTCTTGTTCTCACTTTTTAATTTGGTTTGATAAGTTTGGCTACTTTCTCCATAAGAAAAAAAGTAAACCATACTTTGATTCAATATACTAAGTTATAAAATCCTTTCAGAAACTTTCTTTATGTGTTCACTGAAATACTTCAATTAAAATGGACCTTTTTAAGACTGAAATTTATAAAGAATCCCTATTAAAAGCAAGCCCTGAATACAAGTTAAATACAAACTAACTATAAATTTAAGATTTTAAACCTATTTCTAACTTAAAGAAAGGTTAAAGCAATCTAATTTTAATTAAATATATCTATAGCAACTTAATTCCAAATCTTAAGGTTCTGGAAGCCAATTTCTCATGATAAGAAAATTACTAAAACTCATCTGCATTGAATGACAATCTTCCATTCCTCTCGGCTCTCTGAATCCATTATCTGTCTCATGGGAATGAATGCTTTGCTATGACTGATGATGAGTAAGATATATAGGACAAATGATGCACTTTTTCATTTAAAAGACTAAAAAGGAAATTCACTTTAGTCTCCTTTCTGCCTAGTTTCATTAAAATCTAAATACAGCTATTATAAGAGATTTTTTCTAGCTCAGTTCAGTTTGACAAAAAACATCTCATGTATCATTTAAATCAATTATAGATTCTCTGGAAATATACTTCAAAAGTTTCATTTTAACACTCCTGGCTTAAAAGTAAACACACAAAATATCACCAAAATTAATAAGAAATCAAAAAATCCTCAAAATAAGTATTAAGATATACTATATTGTATATATAACTATTACTAAATTATATTCTAAGAGCTGTTTTGACTTTAGAAATTACTTAGGAAAATATCATCATACAATTCTTTATTTCCCAAAATATCTTTATAAAACAGAATCTCTAATGACTTATTTTTCTACCTGAAAAGTATACCAAAATGGCCATAAATACTTAGAATAACATCGAAATTTCAATTTAACTTTATTACTAGATGAGCTTAGGCTGATCACCTAGGACTGCATGAGCTTAAAGATTATCCATTGCCCCTGCCAGGTGAGAAGGTGACTGTCTCTCTCTTGCATCTCTGAATTTCCATGACTTCATCCATTGCAAGATAGCTAAAGCTATAAAGCACTAGAGGTAATATTACTACCCATCTCAGTAGGTCTTAGGAGAAAATAAGCCAGTAAAAGATAAAACCCCTTTTCTGACTTAGTAACCCCTCAAAAAAAGGATGAGTAACAAGTTGATTGACAGGAGTCACGAGCCTGATCGCAGACTGGAGCTGCAGCAACTGGTTATCGATCCATTCCTCCATCTGTACACCTCTGGCACAGTGTCTGGCACATAGAAGGTGCTCGATAAATACTGGTACCAAAAGCAAGGGAAGTCGTCAGGAGGAATGAAGGAGAAGCTGTTGAATTTAAATTCCAGAGCGTTCACATGTTCTTCTAACTTAAAGGGCCCTAACAGCATTGTGAAACAAACAGACTTAAAAAAAAAAA
>NW_017732775.1:231094-235053 GCF_001890085.2 Hipposideros armiger | reverse complement strand
AAAAAAAAAAAAAAAAAAAAAAAAAAAAAGACTGTCAGATATGTAGACTATTAAAAAATCTGGGAAGTTTACTTTTATATTATGAACATGTGTTATTTGTCACAAGGGTCATTTATATTATCATTCCCAATTCTTTATGAGCCTCCATAAAAAAAGATTCTGCTTCCATACTCCACTGACATAAGGCTTGGCAAAATTATCTGGTTAATGAAATGGCAAGTGCAAATCACATTTGCCACTTCTAAGCTGAAGTTTTTGGACACATAACAGGTTTCCTCCATTGCTGTTTCTCTGTGTCATGAGATCAGCACGTCCCACACAGAGACTAATCCACCACCCTTGATTCTGGAAAGTATTTGATACCTGGAATAGAGCCACAGCTGATAATGTAGCCAACATGAGCAAGCAATAAGCCTTTGTTGTCCTAAGTCATTAAAATGTTGGGGTTTTTCATAACATGCAAACCACAGGGAAAGCTAACACACAGCCACCACAGGTTTAGTTGAAGGAAGAGAATACAAAGGAGGAAGAACTGTATCTTCCAACCATAAAGGACTTCTAAACCAATAAATACAATTGCTCATTTTCAGATCAGTGTTTCTCAAACTATCTATGATGATGGACAAATTATCTTCTTTAAAAAATTTTTCTATTCTATTATAGACTATTACTTAGCTAAAATATAATAAAATGAATTGTTAGAAAATGACAATAAAATAAAACTTTCAAAATTTAAGCCCCAATTTCTGTATTATCATTCAACAGAAATAAAATTACTCTGTCAAGCTGTTATTAAAGTTTTTAAATGCTTACTCCCAATTCTGACAATATATCATCATTGCAAAACAATTACAGCACATGGAATCATACTGTCTACAGAGTACACTTTGAGTGGCACTGTTTCAGAGCCTGCGGGATTAAGAAATATAAAGACTTTTGTGATGATGTAAACTTCTTGATTACTGTATAACTGGAGACTAAATTATAAACAAATTCATCCAAAAAACAGGCAAAATTCTTCTTAGTATCTTTCCCACTCTACAAAAATATCTGTGGTTACTTTTTTCTATAGGCATAAAAATCAGGGTGTTTCTCCCCCACCCTTTTCTTTTAGTCTATCTATGATAGACATTTAGGTTATTTGAAATGTGCCTAGCTCCCAGACGTTTAATGTTAAATGAAATGTTTTCCGTTATAGCAAATAGGCACCCAATTATTTTATATTGACATACGGGACAGAGTGGAGGCAGGAGAATTGGGACCAACTNCAGAAGCAGGCCCACTGAGCCAAACCATTCCAGAAGTGTTTTACAATACCTGAAACACAGCATAAAAGGTGTCCTATAGACTTAACGTAATTCAGCAGGCCAATTGGGAAAGAAAAACTATTACAGCAATGGGAAGCCAGAGCGGAAACCACTCTACCTGTTTCAAATGGTGGGACTTATTACAGAGAATTGGTTACACAGGCAATAGAAGGGCTGAGAACTCAAATCGAGGACAATTAAGCAGCCCAGGGATTAGCAATAATAGGAATGTGGTAACAACCCTAAGGGAGAGGCAGTATTACTGGAACCTAGAAGCCAGGGCCATAGCAGAAAGAAGGCAAGCCTTCCTGGCAGGAGCTGAGCTCATAAAGAGAAAAGCAACAAGAACTGTAAGACACACCTGCTGCTGGAGACATGATCAGCCTCACTTTAGAAACAATTCCCTGGCTTCTCCCTCCTCCCACCCTCAAGTCTTCCACTAGTGTCTCCTACTAAACCAACTCAATGGGAGCAGAGGCCAAGGGAGCTTGGAAATGTGATGCAGAGCAGGAAAGGGTGGGTGAAAGGACCTTAGGACAAATACGCAAGTGAACATCACAGCAAAACATTTTAATTTGGTAAAAACATCAACAACCAAGGCAACCCAAGAGAACTGAGAGCACATGTTCACACAAAATCTTGTACACAAGTGTTCACAGAAGCATCATTCACAATAGCCAAAAACTAGAAACACAAATGTTCATCTGTTGAGGAATGGACAAACAAAATGTGTTATATCTATGATACAGTAAAATATTCCTCAGTCCTAAAAAGTAATGAATGATTGTTACATGCTACAAAATGAATGAACCTTGAAAACATTATAAGGGAAAGAAGCTGGAACCAAAGGCTACATATCCTACGATTCCATTTATATGAAATGTCCTGAATGGGGACAGAGTGGAGGCAGGAGAATTGGGACCAACTGCCAAAAGGTATAAGGTTTCTCTGTGGAGTGATGGAAACGTTCTCGAATTAGACAGTGGTGGTGGTTGCGTAACATAGTAAATATACTAAAAACCACTGAAGTGTATAATTTGGAATGGTAATTTTTATCTCAACTTTTAAAATGTTAAAAATTAAAGAAAATGCATAACTAAGAAGTGGGAGGGTATAATAAGCCTTCAAGAATTAAATCAAAAGTAATTTAGTATCTATGGTTCTTTGGGCAGTGACACTGCATACTGCTATCACTACTGAAGGTCATTGATACTTGCTGAGAAAATGTGGTATTATTTTCAGGTTCCTATTTTCTAAATAATATATCTAAAGTACTTCTGCCACTGATTTACAAGCAACTAAGCTGGCAAAGTCATTTTTCAGAAATCCATTATAAGAGATGGGTCTCTGGCAGTCAAAACTAAAATTAATACTTGCAGTTTTACATAAGGAATTACAAAGCAATAAAGAAGCAAAATTGTCCCTTTTTTTTCAAAATCTATTCATGTTTAAACATACCTCCAGATTTTTCTAACAACAAAGTAGCTAGACAGGAATTGAAAATATAAAGAATACAAGCTAGTCATAGAAAAAAGAGGGAAAGAATGTGAAGAAAGAGCTATAGATTCAAAGCTTGACAATAAACCAGACACAGCTTCAAGACTAATCAGTGAATTGCAGTTGACCGGTTTGGAACAACTATCTACATAAGTAAAACACTGCTATAAACCTTTTAAGGATTTACTACATTTTTGTAACCTCTACAATGCAAAATGATATTTAGGTATGTTATCTGTGGCATAAGAAAAAAATATATATCAACAAATTAAATTGGAGTTGCCTTAAACATCAATCATAAGTGACAGCTTCTTCGAATAATACAATTTGAACTTGAAGTGAATAGTTTAGTTGTGGTCAAGAGACAGAGAATGTTGATATGTGTTATAATGAGTCACATTCGGGGCTAGATGTGACCATTATAAAATAGAACACTTCTCTAGGAAACAATCTAACTGATAAAACAATAATATAAATAATGTGCCTTCTTTGTGTAAGTAAATGGTGAGCTTAATAAAGTCACTTTAATGAATAAAATTATAAAAATTTTAAAAGATAACTGCTAAATAACAAACATAAAATAACTTTATAGGCATTAACTGCAAGGGAAAACACCAAAACTGAAGCCTAACAAAAGCACTGTATTAACAAAACAGCACAAATTTTTATCAGATATTCATGAAAAAGTAACACAAGACTAGAAAATCATTATTTATGTCACACAGCTCAAAATCTACTTTCTAGCATTAAGGTCTCTAACAGCAATCTCCTAAAATCCCAGGTGGTAAAATAGCTTCCCTATAAAAATAATCCCATTAGGCATTATAACAAAGCTCTCTGATCCAGCACAACTGGGGCCAGAAGTCAATACATATATTGAAAAATATTGGTTAAAGCAGAGAATGACAATACATATATACAAAGAGTAAACATTTTGTTTTAACTTAAAACACAAATATATTCACTCATCTTCTGAGTTAAGGTTATTTCATTTGTTTAATTTTAGTTCCTGACTGAGCTTTTCTGTCATCCTTCTTGTATGATCCTATAGCCTACAATGCAATATTCATAATTTCCAATTCCCTTCTAACAAAAAATAGAATGAAAGCTGAAAGGTGCATGCAAAATAATCTGCATGTGAAATCGTTAGATTTG
>NW_017732775.1:223787-226459 GCF_001890085.2 Hipposideros armiger | reverse complement strand
AAAATAAATAAATAAATGGTCTAGTAATCAAGGCAGTTGCATAAAGATGTAGAAATAACCATGTTTGTGTATAAGAAAAAAATATTAATAAGTTATTAATAAATAATTTAAGTAAAACGTCTCCTATCCTCAAAATAAGTTTCATAATTATCACCAGGCCAAGCTAATCTGAATCAGTGGATCACATGATCTTTCCGAAAACTCTCCATGAAGTTTTCAATAACTCAAAAAAACACAGGGAGCTGACATCATCTAATTTGGGGGACTGCATGGAGAATTATTTTAAGTCCTTACACCCGTGCTTTCCAATAAGGGAGCCAGTAGGCACTTGTAGTTATTGAGCACTTGAAATGAGGTTTTGTGCAACTGAGAAACTGAATTTTTAATTTTATTTAATTACTTTATTAAATTTAAAACTATTGCTCAATTTAGTTACTAAAATTTTTCATTATTTTGGGAAAATTTGGGTATGTACTTTCAAACTGGAAATCTTATTAAATCTAAATTTAGATCAAGTATTTCCAATGAAAAAAATACCATATTTATAAGACAGTACAAAAGAATGAAAATATCTCATTAAAATATTTAAATTGATTACTTGCTAATATTTTGATACACTGGGTCAAATAAAATTTAACATTACTAAGATTTTTTCAACTATTCTCCTTTTACTTTTTCAACATATCTCGAAAAAATTTTGAATTACATAAGTCCCTTGCATTGTATTGCTATAGGAGATTGCCACCTTGGACAATACATGTAAAATCAAACCATTTTTAAAGTCAGGTTCCTTGGGGTATAATTCATATGCAATAAAACTCACTCTTATACATGTACAGTTCTGTAAATTTTGATAGACATACACTACCAAAATCAGGACATAACTCATTTTCATCACCCCAAAAAGTTCCTTCATGCTCCTCTATAAATAATTCATACCTACTACCCCAAAGCTGTGACAACTGTGTTTTCTGTCCCTATAGTTTTGCCATTTCCAGAAACTCAAACAAATGGAATAGATACGACACCACTCTATGGTACTAAAGGAATATTACCATTCTGATAATCCCTTTGCATGGATTATGATTATTTTGCCAAGGCCAATTTTTTCAGTTATATCACTTTCAAAACACAGCTTTCTTCCTTGTCACTATTACAGTAATTTATTTATACTTCTAGAATAAAATTTAACAGACTGCATTATAGTTTCTTAATTATAGGTCCTTCCTCCCACTAGATTGTAAGTCAGAAGCCTGACTTCTAGAACCACTCTGCTTTCTATAGGATTAACTGTCTAGTGAAATTAATAGTGCAGATAATAAGAGTGAGAAGATATTTCCCATTGTGTTATAAAAAAGGAAAAGGAAGAAAAAAATAAGTGATGAAGACATTTACCCTCTAGATTAGATGTCTACTTTGATTGAGGTCTCAAACAAGGATATTGGACTATACAGGAAAATACAAGGCCAGCTAACCAGGTGCAAATGCTAGTGGATATTTAACCTACACCAATATTTTTACCCAGATTGCTATCGTTTTGTTCAGAGGTTGCTAACAAAGTTGACTAAATTTAGACTAGTCTACCTAACACTATTTTTCTCATCAACTGTTATTTCTGGTACATGATTTTACAGAACATGAAGTTTTTCTGGAACACATACATCTTATTACAGCAGAAACACCTATAACCACATGACAGTAATGACTTAATAAATACTACAGCTTTTTTGAAAAGTAGGATATTTGTAATCATTAATCTTCATATAGTCAAATATATAAAATATAACAAGTCTATATTTTAAATGCATAAATAAAATATTACTCCTGATTTGAATGCTTTCAAGGTACTTACTGAAGTCTCCAGTTAGAAAAACTCCTTCTGCTCCTGGGGCCCATTCTTTGCAGTATAAACCACCATCAGCACATTTGTGGATGCCAAATGATTCATAACCCCTGGAAAACTTATCGATACCACCTTCATTCTCTCTAATGTTGTTCAAAATCTGGTTAAGCAGCTTATACCTGTGAAAAGTGCAAAAGAAGGCAGTCAGAAAATTTAATTGTCTTCCAGAAAAGCTATTGCAATTAAGTGGCTTCTTTACTTTTATTTAGAAAAAAGGGAAAAGATATCATTAAAGAGGACTAATGTGAATATTTTCATTTATCGGTAGAGGTTACCTAGTAGGATAAAATCATTCTTATCCTAAATAAACTGAACAAATCTCACTAACCTTTTTTGCAATTTCAAGCATTTTGGTATAAGAGAGGAAATATGATGATTATGTTATTCCACAAAACTTTTTAAATCAGCATTATAGCTCCCAGACCAGAAAAAGCTAAAAGAGTTCATCACCACTAAACCAGTATTACAAGAAATGTTAAAGGGACTTCTTTAAGGAGAAGAAGGGAGAAAAAAGAATATAAATATGAATAATAAAATGGTAATAACTATGTACCTATCAAGAATCACTTTAAATATAAATGGATTAAATGTTCCAATCAAAAGATATAGGGTAACTAAACGGATAAGAAAACAACACCCATATGTATGCTGTCTGCAACAGACCCACTTCAGTTCAAAAGACACACAGACTGAAAGAAGAGGGAAGGAAAAAGATATTTCATGCAAATGGAGATGAAAAAAAAGCTGGAGTAGCAATATTTATATTAGA
>NW_017732775.1:220400-221918 GCF_001890085.2 Hipposideros armiger | reverse complement strand
ATTACCATAACATGTCATATATAGTGACATGATACTATATATAGGTAACTCCAAAGATTCCACTAAAAAACTATTAGAACTGATAAATTCAGCAAAGTAGCAGGATACAAAATGAATATTCAGAATTAGGTTGCATTTTTACGCATCAATAATGAAATATCAGAAAGAGAAATGAAGAAAACAATCCCATTTACAATTACATCAAAAAAATAAAATACCTAGGAATAAATTTAACCAAGGAGGTAAAAGTCCTGTACTCAGATAATTATAAGACATTGAAAAAAGAAACTGAAGGAAATATAAATAAAAAGAAGCATATACTGTGTTCACGAATAAGAATCAACATTGTTAAAATGTCCATATTACCCAAAGCAATCTATAGACTCAATCCCTATCAAAATATAAATGGCATCTTTCACAGAACTAGAACAAATCATCCTAAAATTATTTGGAACCACAAAAGAGCCCAAATAGACACAGCAACCTTGAGAAAGAAGAACAAAGCTGGAGGTATCATGCTTCCTGATATCAAATTATATAGTATAAGGCTATAGTAATCAAAACAACATGGTACTGGCATAAAAACAGAGCCATTGATCAATGGAACAGAAAAGAGTTCCCAGAAATAAACCCGTGCCTATATGGTCATTTAATCTATGACAAAGGAAGCAAGAAGAGTCTATTCAATAAATGGTGTTATAAAAACTGGACAGATACATTCAAAAAATGAAACTGCAGGGCCGGCTGAGTAGCTCAGTTGATTAAGAGCTCGCTCAAGAGTTTGAGCTCTGAGCAACAGCAGTTTGAGTCCTGACCCGAGCTGAGCAGCTACTGAGCTGCCAACAGGTGGCAGGATAGCTCAGCTTAAAAAAAAAATAGCAAAAAGAATAGACTTGAGCGCACCACCTTGTTATACCACATGCAAGAATAAACTCAAAATGGATTAAAGACTTAATATAAGTCCTAAAACCACAAAACTCCTAGAAGGAAATATAGGCCGTAAACTCTGTGACATTGTTCTTAGTAACATTTAATTTTTCTAATCTAGCTCCTCTGGCAAGAGAAACAAAAGAAACAATAAACAAATAGGACTACATCATACTAAAAAGATTTTACACAGCAAAGGAAACAATCAACAAAACAAAAAAACAACCTACCAAATGGGAGAAGATATTTGCCAATGTTACATCTAATAAGGGGCTAATATCCAAAATTATAAAGAACTCATACAACTTAACACCAAAAAAACAATGCAATTTAAAAAATAGGCAGAGGACCTGAATACAGTCTCCAAGAAGGTCATATATATGGCCAATAGACACATGAAAAGATGCTCAACATCACTAATCATCAGAGAAATGCAAATTAAAACCACAATGAGATATTATCTCATCCCGTAAGAATGGCTGTCATGAATAAATCAACAAACAACTGTTGGAAAGGATGTAGGGAAAAGGGAACCCTTGTGCACTGTTGGTAGGATTGCTTATTGGTGCCAGTACTATGGAAAACAGTGTG
>NW_017732775.1:124172-219335 GCF_001890085.2 Hipposideros armiger | reverse complement strand
TAAAATGAAGTTAGTATAGCAACTAGCATTTCATACAGATATGTTACAAATATTATCATATTTGATCTCGACATGAATGTTTTTAACACTCGTTTTATAAAGAAAGAAATAGGGGTACAAATAAATATGTAACTCGTCCAAGGTCATGAACGTAATAAGCAATAGAGGTTTAGCATCATTCATCACAAAAGATATACTCTGAGTACATCAAAAGACAAAAATCTCAAATCAAAGTCCCATTTTTACTTTTAAAGAAAGCCATTTCAGTTTTACTAATAAGGCTAATAGTCTTATAATTAAGAGAATCAGTTTAGTCTCAACATAAACAATATAGATTCAAATCCTAACTCTGTACATAATGTATGTGACCTTGAACAAGTCACTTATCCTCCCTTTTCCTTAATTTCTTCCCATGTTAACTGGAGGAAACCTCATAGGTTATGAGGAATTAATGAAATCACACTGAGAGTCTTCCCCACAGTAGCCAGCAAGTGTTCAGTAATTGTCAGCTACAACCTTCCTCCACCTCAGTGACGGACAATGCTATAGTATACTTTTTAGTTTATCATTTTTGTATTTATAATACTTATTTACATATCAGTATATATGTTAATTACTAACAAACATTAAGGATTTTTCCCCTCAAATTCCAAAAGTGTTTAAAAATCCTTACCATTGTTTTCCTGCTATAAAAAATGATAGATCTAGGTACTCCATGTTGACTTGAATGTATGGATTATGGAAAGTTTGTAAGAAAAGTAAGTAAATTGTGTTGACCATGAAAAAAAAAGAAAGTTACTTGAGGGAACTAGCAAGAGATAACTTTGGGGGAAAAAATGAAAGAAGCTAAAATCTTTGTTCTCTTGAAAGACACTTCATCCTACCTCCCTACTTAAGTTCTAATTTCAGGCAGGATTGTCAACACAGGAGATATGTCAGGGGAGATGGATCCTACCTTATCTGAAAATGTCTAGAATTCTTTCTCAACTGCTTCTGTGTGAGCCTGAAACCCCAAGGAACCCATGCAGGAAATTCTTTCCTTGCTAGCTTAATTTTTGAGATTTTATATTGCTGTCTGCTTCCTCAGGGAGAGTTGGATTTGAGGCAAAAAACAAAAAAAACAACAACACATAAGTAAAAGCTCTACAGGAAGTTTTAATAGTCAAAAAAGGGGGGAAATAGGTTAAAGGAAAAGAGGATTATAATTTTTTTTAAATAAAATAATAGCTTTTAAATTGGCATTTCAAAAGACTTCAAGGTGACTAACAGAAACTTTGTTCAGTTACATAAAACAGGATCCTTCCCTTAAGAAGTTCTTCAGTTCAAGGAAAGACCAGCTTATGACTGGATAGAGCTGAGATAAGCAAGCCGACAGAAGGAGCTAGTGGGAGAAGAGGAGATTAGAGGAGACGTAAGGGAATGGCTGCCATTTGTGCTCTATCTTAAAGGATGATTAGTATATTTTGACAGCTGGAGAAAATCCAGAGGAGGGCAATACATGTGTAAAAATTAGGTGGTTCTTGTCGACATGACAACTAGCTGTGTGTAGCCAGAGCAAGAGGATGGGTAGGAATCCCCTGGGGTGAAAAAGATGGTTTTCAGCTAGATCAGGTGTCAGCAAACTTTTGAGACAGAAGAGCCAATCCTGTCCCTCACAACAATTTAAAAATTATTCAAGAGCCATAAAATAAATAAAATCACCATTATGTGAGTAATATCCTTTAAATTTTTTCATAAATCAAATTATGATAGTTTTATTTTCAATTTTACTTCAGAGCCACATGTACGTACCCAAAGAGCCGCATGTGGCTGGCAAGCCGCAGTTTGCTGAGCCTGAGGTAGATAATTAATTAAATAAAAAATAAAATCCTTAAAGGCTTTACAGAGGGGTAACTGATATGATCAAGACGGGGTTTAAAGGGAGCAGTTTGAACAGTGAATTTTAGTAGGCAAACTCCATAGATTAATGAAGTCTTTATTAAAAAAGACCAAATATTAAAAGCACAGGGACTTGTGAACTGTTTTGTTACACAAGATGATCAATGAAAACAATTTAAAAGTTGAGATCATTGTACATGTAGGTTCTTATTTTTTAATGCTGTTCCTATTTTTATATGTTTAAATGTCATTAATCACCAAATATATACATTTTGAAAATTCCTTTTAAAATCTCAGTGGCAGGCGGGCCAAGTGGCTCGTTGGTTAAGAGCTGGCTTGGGACGCCAGCTCTGAGCAGCAGGACCCCAGTTCGGATCCCACATGAGGGCCCGTGACACTGCACCCTCTACAGCTAAGATGGTGAACAACAGCTCGACCTGGAGCTGGGCTGCTGTGAGTCACTGGCGACGGTGTAGGCTGCAGTGTGGCTGCAGGACTCCCATAGCTACTGTGAGCAGCAGACAGCCAGCGTGAGCTGCCAAGAGCCGCAGTGAGCGGCTGTCCAGTGACCGGGGACCTATCTGCCTCGCCCAGGAAGAGCACAATGATAATACCAACATGGGTCAGTGAAGTGACGACCTCCACAACTAGACTGAAGAACAAAAGGACAGCAACTTGTGTGTTCCCCTGCCCCAATTCCCCAACACTGTTCCCCTCCCCCAATTCCCCAATAAAATCTTTAAAATAATAATAATAAAATAAAATAAATAAAATAAAATCTCAGTGGCATTTCTAATCTGTATCCAATTTAGCATGCACTCTTGACTTCATCTATCAGAAAACAGAAATGGGAACATTTAAGTAAATGTAATGAGCAGGGAGCGACGAACTCCGTCCATTTATTCTATAAATATTACTGAGCATACTGTACATCCAGTGCTGTGCTAGAGACTGTGAGCACAGAGATGAAAAACATTATACAGTCCACGCCTTTGAGATATGCTTTGTTATGTGTGGGAGACAACGGGAGAAAAGCAGAGAAGGGAAAGCATTGCATAAGGCATTAATGAGGCTTATAACCAGAAAACAGAAGTAGCTAGCATGCAATTTCTACAAAGACAAGGAAAATATGTTTTACACACTGATGTACCCCAGCACCTAAAATACTGGCACATAGTGAGTATTTGGCAAACAGCTATTAACTGAGCACATATCACTTGACAGACTATGGTTACGCAATGGTGATACAATGGTTAGACTTATGATAGGATTAGGATTTGGATGCCTGAATTTGAATCCCAATCCTACCTCTTACCAGCTGTAACTAAGAATAAATTTTCTAATCTGGTATGAGAATAATAACAGAACCTACTTCATAAAGTTGCTTTGATAATCAAATGAGATAATAGCATACCTAAAACGCATAGCATGATACCTTTCACATGAAATGAATAAACACAATAGTAGGACAATAAATGTATTCAATGTGATTGCTGGATTTGAGAATAACATAGAAAAACCAATAACCTCTTAAAATATAAGAAAGTTATAATCCACTGTAACTATACTAGACTCCTGATTCACTCAGTCCCATTGGCCCTCTTAGCTCTGTGCCCTAGCTTGACTGGACCCACAGAGGCTGTGGCTTGCAAGCAGCTGCCAGAAGAGACCAGAATCTACAATATGGATGTGTGGAGGAATAAAAGTCTCATAGGACAAACTTTGCTTTGACCAATAAGACACAGGTAATGGGAAGGAGGACTCAGATGAATTCCTCACCCTTCCTCCTGCAGGTTCTGTGTGATCAAACTACCAGCTTTGTAAGAAAATATATTATCTCACATAAGAAGTCAATTCATCGACTCGGATGCTATATTAAGATCAAACATATGGAACCACAAAAGTGAAGAGCAAGCTGGGGGATATGATGACCCAATGAAGACACCAACTACTGCCAGGAGCCAAAACATGATGGGTCTCAGCACTCAGTGCTATTTAAGATGAATGCTAACTATTCTGTATTTTAGATCTACTCTGGAGAACTGATTAAAAAGTGAGTGGAAGACAATTCACAACATCTCATGTCTATTCAAAATAATAGCAGCATCTATGTCTATGGTTTTACTCAAGCAGTTTTGCTCACTATTATAACCCTTACCAATGCCTATGTTCATGAGATTCAGGACTGACGTTAATTAAATGAATTATTTCACATACGTACTTAGCCTAAGACTAATTGGTATGAACCACCTACTGTGTGCCAAGCATGACACATTAGAAAGGACAGATATTAGATATTATAGGTTGGGTTGTATTGCTAAGCCCATTAGCAAACTGACCTTAGATTTTTTACTTAATGCTCTCAGAGTTTCAGCTTCCCATTTATAAAACAGAAAGAAAATACCATTGATGTAAGGGCTGGTGTGTGTGTTGTGTGTGTGTGTGTGTGTGTGTGTGTGTGTGTGTGTGTGTGTACAGAGGGTGCCAAAAATTTATATACACATTTTAAGAAAGGAAAAAAATGCATTAAAATTGTAATACTCAATATATACCAATAACAAAAGATGAATACAAATCATGTGTATACATTTTTTCGGTATCCCCAGTATATATATCCCTACCAAAATAATTTTATGGCATGTCTCCTCTTTCATTTTTTAAAAAAAAAACAAGAAATTAAAAGATTTCTGATTATACAAACAATAAAATCTTGAAAAAACTGGAATTATATCATGCCAATTATAGTACAATAAAATCTAAATATCAATTCAGTTGCAACCAAACATTAATTGTGTTGGTAATTTTAACTTCTTAAAAAATCTTATTAATTTTGTACCATCTCTCAAACATAATCAAAGGCACTGTGGCCAATCTGATAAACAGATCCTCAGATCATACTTAACAACAAATACTTTTCTAATTTCTGATGTTATAGAATAAAAGCTATTTAAATAACAGTTTTCTTCTTACTTGGGCTAAAGTTAAATGCAATTTGGCTACTTTGAGTTCCAAATTAATAAAATATATGTAGAAATTACAATTATATAGAAATCATTAAATCTTTTTTGGAAGAGGGAAAATGAGTTCAATTCAAAAACTGTTAAAAATTAATGTTCTACTATTTAAAATAATGTCCTGAAAGTAAATAGTGGCTGTTACTTATTAAATGCTCTTTCCTAATTTTGATACTGGGCCATAGAGGTGAGAGGATTGGGGAAGGTTATTGCTGAGATTCTTCTAGGTCTAAGTTCTACAAAACCAAAAACATGAAATGTTCTTATTCAATTAATAAAAAACTAGAAATATTCCACTTAGTGGTATTACTTAGAAAGCCTTATACAACTCCCTACTTGTTTTAATAATAAAGTGTTGATTTCTAGAATTCTACATTTAGGGTAATGGAAATGACATTTAATGACACAAATTAAATAATCTACTATATAGTCATTAATGTAAACATATTTTGACTTCTTAACAGATTAATTAATTAGAATAAATTAATAAAATGTAACCAGAAATTAATTTTCATCCCTGTGTCTTCTCTCTTGGTTGCAGACAAATTAATAATATGTTGTCCTTGCAGTTTACCAAGGTATGATTAATGGTCAATATTAAAATTTCTGAGGTCTTCTGGCAATGTGAAAACCTGACTGCCTAACTAGAAACAAAAAATCGTCTGACTGTAATAAATCAGAATTACTGAAGGTAAGCCCTGTGAGATGGCCCATCTGGTCAGGCCTGGAAGTGTAGAGTATTGTCCCAGGCACTTACGGCAGCCAGCCTCTTTATCAGGCAGCCAGTCACGCTCCTGTCCACGTCTTTGCTACATGCTCTGCTGATTACCTTGGAAAAGGGCAATGCTGTAACTGTTCGACTGACCTTTCAGTTTATTTTCTCTTGTGTAATATGAAACATGAGCTAACACAGTCTTAGTCTACTGATTTCCAGGAAGAAATCTAACTTAATGTTTCAACAGTTCTTGGCTCAAATAACACTCTGTTCTGTGTTCGTGTTCCTGTTTTAGGCAAAGACCAGAGGTTTGGGCTAGAGAGAGGGGCTTTAGGTGTTCCAGGATGTAGACCACCATGTGCCATGTGCACAACCTATGCCCCTTGAGAATGGATGGCCAACAACCTGCTGAGAAGCAATTCCAATCTTTTAAGTTACCATGAGAATCTTGTTCTTAAGGTGACTCAATGTATCAATAGATTAAAAGCAATGATGGTCAAGTATTTTCTTCTTTCAACATGAATGCTCCTGTTACTCAAACACCTTCAAAAATTCTATGCTCACCAAAATAGAGAGGGGGATTAAAGAATCAAAAAGCAGAAGTTCTAGACCGACTCCAAAGTACTAGTCATGGAAACTTGAGGAAAATAATCACCCAAAGCTTTAGCTTCCTCTTCTGTAAAATGAAGCTGAATTGAAAGGTCCCCTCCAGGTCTAAGAACCTGTAATCTATACTCTAACCTTCTTTGAATCAAAGTTAGGTCCTAACTGTTCCACTCAAGAAAGGAAAAAATGCACCCCAATACAAAGGTTATTTTGGAGATCTCTCACATACACCAAAAAACATTATTTTACCAAGCCATCTATAAAATGTAAAATTCATAGGAAATAAAACAAAAAAATAGTTTCTCAACAGAAAAAAATACTATAAATTGTAAATATCACAAATCATAAATGATAATGATTAACAATTCATGAAATACTATGTTCCAGGCACTGTTAAAGATCATTATTTAAGACCTCACAATAACCCTTTGTGGGGGGGTACTGTTATCATTCTCATGGTTCAGATGAAGAAAGGAGAGGTTAAGCAATTTTGCCCAAGGTCACACTGCTATTAAGTGGGTGAAGCTGGTATGTAAATTCCCGACTTTGCGTCCAGAATATCAGTCTTAACCATTACACATAATACCACCCAATACATTTTGTAGTTTACAGTTTTCTACTTGATCAAGACTTTTATACTAAATTTAAATTTTCTTAGTATTTGTTAAACAATTTTAATAAGCTAAAATTTTGAAACAAGAAGAAAAAACCTTTGCTATAGGAAAGAGTGATATAAACAGTGAAAAATCAAGTCACCAGAAAACTGACTTGAAAAATATTAAAACATGTCATATTTACACTAACTAAACAGACCCACAAAGCATTTTCTTTTTTCTTTTTCTTTCTTTCTTTCTGTTTTTAAAGACAAAAGGCAAAAATCACATATCTATTTGCCCAGATATTTTTATTTGGAGGGAAGTGTATCTGTCACAATGAACCTGAATTAACTTAGGAAGCAAGATATGCAAACAAGTACTATTTTTAACCCTGATATATAGTTTCAAACTGGATGGTTGTTATCATATTAATTATAAGATAAAAACTAACAAACACTGATATTTTCAACTAAAAAAATCACCCAAGATCAGAAAGCTAATATACTGTCACTTGGCAAATCAACAAACCCAGTCACATTATTTGAATTTATTAAATATAGCTGGGTCGCCATGGATTTTATCCTTGTGAATGTTTTTTATATTAAAAACAGTATAAATGAATCAACTTTCACTTTGACAATGGCATAAGACACAATATAGTAATATAAATCAAAGGATACAAGGAGATATATATATATATATATATACACACACACACAATATCTCCAACAAAAAATCCACATCTTTTGGACTAAATAGCCATGAAATATCAAAGGTCTATCATACAACCTGACAGCTTTTGCCTTTACTGAGGGAGACAAAGGTTTCAAAATTCTGTCAGCTACAAAACCAAAGGATCAAAAGTGCTTTCATAGTGACTCCTAACATATTGGCAAGATTTCTTTTAAGTTATAAAAATCCAAGTTTCATCCATCTATCTATGTATCTATCTATATATTAATGCATCATGTGTATCTTATATGCTTATACATATATACATATATATACATATATATACATATATACATATATGTATAAGCATATATACTATATTTTTTATACACACATATTTCTTTTTTAAATCCAGTGACCTAACACAGACCAAACAAGTCTAAAAGCACAATACAGTTTGGCATGTAGAGTTTAAACTGTTTGTGTTCTCACTTTATTACTTCTCCTGATGACATATTTTATTCTGTTAAATATTTACCCAAATTGAGGTTGACATAAAGTATTTAAATGTTACTTAGCAACATTATTCTAGGTTTTGTAATAAAGTACGGATATAAAATAATCTTTATAATTTCACCTACCATATTATCAAGAGTTCTTACACCAAACTAAACTACTATAACCAAGACCACAAAGCTATAAGCAGGTGTGAAAGAAAACGCAAGGCTAAATTCCATTCAAGTACAACCAAATCTGTTTGCTAACGTCACGCTGATGCTTAATTTAGGAGCCTGTTCAACATCAATAACAATGAAACTTTAAATTCATCTAGGACATTGTCTATGGCCACAGTTTTCCAATTCAGTGTTCCCAAAATGCGCAGATCACATAGTAGTACAGATAACTAACATTGCGGCCTATTCATAACCGAAACTACTAGAACTGTGAACTCACATAGAGGCTCCTCGCTGCTCAGGGGTTAACGGTTCCAAAGGCAGGGTTCACAAAGAGCTTTGGCCAAATTGTCTCAATGGTATAATCATAAAGTATTATATATTAATCTGCTGATATTTTCCCCAGCAGATTAGGGGTATCATAAAGCCAAGGATCATCTTTACTTTAATTTTACATTCTCAACATTTTGTATAGCATCCATTAAGGAACAGAAACTGAAAAAAATGGTTCCCTCAGTATGTTTCACTATATGTAATGTAGAAAATGTCTTAAGAACCTGGGGTGATTTCAATGATAATCACTACTTATTATTAAGCACTTACTATGTACCGAGAATTGTGCTAAGTGCTCTACAAATAATATCTCATTTAATTCTCTCAATTCTATGTGTTGAGAATTCTGTACTCATCACCCAAATGAGGAACCCAAGGATCAGAGGCATTAAGTAACTTGACTAACATTACTCAACAAGTTATTGACAAAACCAGAACTTTAAAACATCTCTTTAATTCTTTGTTAAGATACCTTGAAAGCAATGGTTAATCTATTTGCTGTACATTCAACTCAATTTCAAATCCCTTTAAAGAATTCTTAATGTTCATGGGGAATAATTTAGCTGTTAAATTAATATTAATAAATAATATCTTCAAATTTTTGAGCACCCCATGTATCACAGATAAGATTTTATTGAACATGAATAATACTTTCACACATGAAATATCAGGAACTGTTAAATCTCTATTTACTGACATTAAAAAAAGATGTTCATAATACACTGCTAAGTGAAAAAGAATGTTTAAAAGGTTCATTGTTTAATTATCAGTTATTTTATAGAAAAGTATCTCAAGGATTATACATCAAAATGTTAACCATGATCTCACAATAATGAGATTATGAATGACTTTTCTGCATTTTTGTCTGGGTCTTTTCCCCTATACACATGCGAAGATAACAGAAAACATAGTAAATTATAAAAGGCTATATTATTTTTAAGTTTATTCTTTAAATAAGAATGTAAAAGTTCTAAGATAGATCATATTTAATCCAATTGTCTACTTTAACATTAGTTTGAAAGAATATTTGTTAAAAAGCAAACAAGAGAGAGACAGGGAGGACAACAAGATAATGATAATTTATATCTCACTAGCAATTCTATTCAAATCACTATAATAGAAGGCATAGCTATCCTAAGTCAACAATATGATCTGGTACCACTGATCATTTTGTTGAAATGGAATGTATGAGGCCTTTTAAATCCTTAAAGGTGATTGATCATGCTTCTACACATTTATTTCCCCTACCCCTTTTAATCCATTTATTCATTCAAAAAATGTCCACATGTATATATACACATACATACTCACACACACACATATGTGTGTGTGTGTGTGTGTGTGTGTGTGTGTATATATATATATATAATCTCATACATGCATACATATAATCTACTTTACCTAATCAGGCACCTAACAACAGCAGCTTTCCTGAATAAAATATCTCTTGAAATAAAGAAGAAAATAATGAAATTTGGTGCCTGTCTTCAAGAAATTCCAGTTTGGTAGGGCTCCCTAGTATTATCTGCTTACAGAATCATTTCCTCAAGGATATACCTACAGCAATCTTCCTTACTCTCAAAATGACAATCCTACCCATACCAGAAACTGACATGTATCCTCAGTATTAAATAAAAGTAATTTTTTAAAAAGAAGACTGCACCATCAAAGGTGCCATATTTAAATAAAACTTACCACTCACAGGACCATAGAATAAATCATTCAATTTTGTCACCCTATATTTTTTTCTTAAAAAACAGTGCAATACATCTTAAATCACTTCGCTGCCTGTTGCAGGCAGTCCCAGTGATAGATCTATTTTATTATTGTTTGCTTCAATACCTATTTCCCTCCTCTCTTACTTCCAGCAACATTCTCAAAACCACGCTTATAAACAATAAATACTAAAAGTAGTGGCACTGAAGCATGACATGCTCATTCTCTTCTAAGACTAGTTACCACCAGAGAACAAAAGTCCAGCTCTGTGCTCTCAAGAGTAACATTATTTCTATTTTAAAACTCCCAGAGAAGACAAAGGTGGACATGTAATTATGTATCTGCAGCTACTTTATCTGCCCCACCTCCTGCTTACAGATGGTGTGCAGTACTATGAAAAGCATTAGTCACTTGCTCTCACAAATCAACTCCAAAATCAAAGCCTGAGTTTTGGTTGTATGTTTGCTTGTTTTGCTTTCTTTGTTTTATTTCTCATCCCCATCCCTGAAAAATGCTAGGTTTCAAATTCCCTCCTTTAAATCCCTACTGCAGTGAACACCTAAACAATAATTGTACCCCATCAACAACTGGACAGCTCAACTGCTGAGAAAAGTATGTTTGACATTTTCCTCCAAAAGACTCCATTTTCGTTTCCTGTACTGGTTCAGCAAACATGGCTATAATTGAGAGAATTCCAAATGCAAGGAAAGATTCATCATACAGAAAATATATATATACACACACACGCACACGCACGTGGACGCGCACACACACACGTATTTAAAATACTTTCTACAACTCACTTTACATGAAACTAGATTTGTTTCCAAATTCACATTAAAAATAGTATTTGCCAGCATTTTCTTATTAAAATTCCAAATTTAAAAGATAAATAATGCTTCCAAGTATGATAATAAGCAACTTACAATACTGCACACTAATTATTTCTGACAGTTATGTGGTATAAGATGTAACTTAAAATTATAGTCTTTAACCAAAATCTCATACTCTCCAAGATCTTTCTAGTCAATAAAAAGAATCACAGATTTTTCAGGACAGAGAAAACCTTTTCTCTTGTTCAAGAAAAATTTTAAAAACCTAAAATCCTTAACCAATTACAAAACAAGTATTCCAAAATTCTACATCCAGTTTCCATAGCTCTTTACACAGTTCCAAAACCCCGATGTAGTCATAACACATAGGTTAGCAGTGATGTAATGATTTCACATGTATATATGAAAATGTTATGTCTTCCACTAAAAGAAATCTCATCCATCAGAGCAAACATTAATTTTTCTGAAAACAAAAAATACAAATCTAAAATCTGAGAAAAATAAAGTGGCAATGCCTTTATACCCAAACACTATAAAACCAAATGTTAATACTAATTTTAGATACTTGAGTCACATAAAGTCTCTCAAGCCAGCAAATGAATTTAACCTATAAGTTCTCAAAAAGAGTGTTTCTGTAAGTGTTGTCCCTGCTACATGCAACTCAGCTGGGGAGCTTAACACAGTCAAGATCTTTGAGATGCTTGCTGAAATGCCTATTACTAGCCCCAATTTCTAGAGATAAAGCCCAGAAATACCCATATCACAAAACACTTTTGCATAACTAGTATGCACATCAAACTGTTTTAATTGTTTACTGGTGGGTATACAGCTTCTTAATGAAGGTTACCTGAACTAATAATCAAGAAGACTTTTTTTGCCTCTTTAGCAAAAGAATAAAATGAACTATAGCAAGAACTCAATTTGACCTGATGTTCCAATTTTAGTAAAATTCAAATACATTTATTTTTCATAAGATCATATTTCTCCTTTCAGGATAATAATCTCTAACAATACATCCTCCTTCAGGGTATTTTTGTACTAAAAGTGACAATAGGGACTCCTTTGAGAAACATCAGCATTGAAAATACATATGAGAAATGCCCCTTCACTAAAGTAGGCCTTTGATTTCCTTTTAAGAATAATGAGCCATTCAATTCAGGACACGTAGAGGCAGAGATCACTCAAAGGGTTATATATATAAAGAAGTTGCTAAGCACACTGGGGCTTTATATGAGTTATGTTTCAAGTCTGTAACAACAGATGTCCCACGGGTATTCCTGGAGCTGATGATGCTCGCTTAGCTGTGCCACCAAATAAAGAGATGTTGCCCAGCTTAGGATATGTGGATATATGCCTTGGTGACTTCCGCGAGGGTTGGCAAGAGAGGAAAAGAAATATTGGTGGGGGTTTCTGGTCCCTTTTGCTCTCTTCCATAAGGCGGAAATGATACCAAACCGGGGCAGTTCATTGGGCAGGATTCTTGGTATTTTTTAATATGAAAGTACAAAAATGCAAACGTGATTAAATCCTGGGCAGAATTCCTTTCAAACAGGAATTCTGCAAGTGTCGTACATTCTCTTCCTTTGATGCAATAGTGTAAGATCTGACAGGAGACACACGAACCTCATCATTTGAGAACAAAGGAAAGTCACAGGTTACTGATCTATCATGAAAATGGGGAAAAAATAATTATGTGGTTAGTATTAGAGGATCTTTAAGCCAATTGATGGGAATTTGATCAAGGCATTCTCAGAACAGTAAACTAGTTTTTACGAAGTGTTATCAATCCAAACATGTCAACTTTCTATACCTAAATGTGTAGAGATAAGCAATTTTTAATCACCTGCCATTGAGCAATCACTGAATAATATAAAGCAAAATATCTCCAATGCAAATCTTCATATGATGAGAAATCTGAACAACAATTTTCAAGCTAAAGTACAAAAGAGAATACAAATGTCAATATAAAAAGAGGCTCCCAGAAAAAAAATAGGAAAAAAAGTAGGCAGTATATTTTTAAGCTTCTTTTGGAAGATAAATTCATGCTGAATAAATTGAAATGACATTTGGTTCTCATAATTCTAGCCTGTTCTGATAGCCTCCAAAGAAACAGAATCTTAAATGTAGTCTTTTTACACTAAAACTAACACCTAGCCAAAATTATCAAAAAAGATTTGTCTTTAAAGATGCTCAAATAATGATTATTTAGAATCACATTAGCGTGATTATATAATAGAATTATCAATTAACCCCCCAATTACCACAGTATTAAAAAACAACAAAAATTAGTTTCTTGGCAGTACCTATTTTATTTGTGTATAAATTAGCTGTTAAATCATAAACATTATAAGACATCGCAAATGAACCAAAAGATATAACAGTACTCTGGTGTGGGGAAGAGGTGGGAAAGATGGAATTAAAACTTTCCAAATTTAAATTGTCTCACTAAGCAAGAATCCGTCTCATATATATATATATATATATATATATATATATATATATATACATATTGCAGAAACAAAAAGATCAGTCATCCTAAAGCTAGCTAAACATATTAAAAGTAATTTAAATATTGTTTTAAAAAATACAAAAATATAGTAATTTATGAAGTAGGAACACTATAGGTGGGGGTGAGGGGTAACTAAAATAATGCAAGAGAAATAGATTTATTCCAACTATATTCATATGCTTTCAAATAACCTTGACCACTGACATATCTCAACATACAGATAATACAATATGAAATCACCTCATCCCATATTTCCTGTAAAGAGTAGAAACAGGCAGGTATTAGCAGAAAAAAACCTAGAAACAGTAAATGTGGCTAGAAGTGAATTACCACTCTAGTCTGGAACTGACCCGTTTAGATTAGCCATGTATTACAATGGAATAAACAATAGGAATATACCCTAATTAGTACTTGGCCACCATAAAAAAAAAATAGGAACGACAAAAGAAATAAATTTTGCTGACCAGAAAAAAAACAAAAAACAAAAAGGCACAATGAGAAAAACCATTATGAAAGTAATTATAAATTTTAACCCCAAATCAAATCATTACCGATGCCTTCTTACATAAAATAATGTATCTGATTAGACGTTTATCATTAAAAATCTAAGGAAAATTTTCAGTTCAAAGTATGTCAAATATCTCCCATTTACCCCTCCAAAGTCATGGTCCAAACTTTTCTTCCCCATTGTCTGCCTCAAGAAGCTGATATGTGTAAGCTGACTCAAAGGGTACCTATGTGTTTCTCTGCAGGCAACTGCTCCCCATTTGAAAGAGAGCTCCTAGCTTACTACTGAGTGCTAGCAGAGACTAATCATGTGCCCATTAACATCAAGTAACTATGAGATTTGGGCTTCCGGTCAAGATGGCAGAGTATGTAAATGCTGTGCTCACCTACTCCCAGGAACACATTAAAATTACAACTAAGTTATAGAACAATAAACCTGGAGAACCATCTGAAGTGTAGCTAAAGAGAAGTTTTAAAACTAAGGATAGAAAGAAGAAGCCACATCAAGACTGGTAGGAGGGGAAGAAACACAAAACGGGCTGGTCCCAAACTCATATGTAGCATGAGAATTGGGAGGGATATCTCAGCTGCAGAAGTCCCCCCCTGATGAACAAAGGGCCCCAGTCCCACACTGGGCTCCCAGGCCTGAACCATCAGAGCTGGGAAGAGGAGTCCCCACAATATCTGGCAGTGAAAATCAGGAGGATTCTGCCAGGGTGAAACCGAGGGCTGCTGGAAATCCAGGTGTCCTCTTAAATGGCTCGCACACAGACTGTCAGCTGACTACAGAATAGTCACTACAGAATACAGCATGGAGGTTCTTCAAAACATTAAAAACAGAAATACCTTATAACCCAGCAATTCCACTTCTGGGTATTTTCTCCAAAGAAATCCAAAACACTAATTTGAAAAGATACATGCACCCCTATGTCCACTGCACCATTATTTGCAATAGCCAAGATATGGAAGCAACTTAAATGTTTATCAATAGACAACTGGATAAAGAAGTGTTCCATATATACAGTGGAATATAACTGCCATAAAAAAGAATGAAATCTTACCATTTGCCACAACATGGATGAATCTACAGGGTATTATGCTAAGTGAAATAAGTCAGAGAGGAAAGACAAAAACCGTATGATTTCACTTATATACAGAATCTAAAAAACAAAAATAAATGAACAAACAAAAAAGAAACAGACTCGTAGAAATAGAGAACTGATGACTGCCAGATGGAAGGGGGTTGGGTGAAAAAAGTGAAGGGATTAAGATGTACAAATTGGTAGTGACAACACAGTCATGGGGATGTACAAAAGTGCAGCATAGCAAATATACGAGGTGTGATCAAAAAGTATGGTGAATGTTTAAATTTTAGAAAGTATTACAGTAAAAGGCACATTGCCATTAATCCCCCTCAAAATACTCCCCCTCACTTCAAACACACTTATCCCATCATTCTTGCCACTTTCTGAAGCAGTTCTGGAAGTCCTCTTTTGTGAGTGTCTTTAGTTGTGCTGCCGTGGCTGCCTCAATGTCCTGAATCGATTCAAAACATTTACTTTTCATGGTCATTTTGACTTTGGGGAAGAGCCAGAAGTCACACGGTGCCAGATTCAGCAAGTAAAATGAATAAGGACACGCCATAATGTTTTTATTTGACAGAAATTGCCATAAACCAGAAGCGATGTGTGATATGGAGCACTGTCATGATGGAGGATGATTTATGACACACTCTAAAACACACGTTGTCTCAACCGTAGTTCACATCCTACGGACTGTACCAAACAAGTTGAAACTTGTCACACACTATTACTAAGGTTCGACATGCTGCTTCCTGTATTGAAGATCCCTGCCTTTCCATTGGATGGCACTCGGCAGCAGCATTCACTGTTGTTTTTGATCACACCTAATAGTCAATAATATTGTAATAACTATGTATAGTGCCAGGTGGGTACTAGACTTATCTCATCACTATGATGTACAAATGAAACTAATATAATATTGAATGTCAACTGTAATTGAAAAAATAAATTAAATTTTAAATTAAATTTCAAATATGAGATTTGAACTGCCTATGTTGAACGGAGTATTACCTGGTCCACCAACTCTTCAACATGGGCATGCAGAATAGAATTTCATTATAAAACATAAGTGGTATATACAACTCCAAACCAAAACAGGTCTAGAAGGCACAAGTAAACTAAACTCCACAAACAAGCGGTTCACATTCCCAAGGCTGCCTTTCTCTCCAGTCACTTTCAGCCTCAGGGGGAGGTCCCAATGACCAGGAAACAGAGGAGGGAAAAGCTTGAGCCTGAATAAGACTGTGCGACTGCACAGAATGCCTGCACTAATTAGGAAGGCACTCCCACTCCACTGAGTATGGCCTTCCCAATGAGCAGGACCAGGTTGCCCATCTGGTTTTCAACTTGGAGTAAAATGAGAAGTAACTAGAAGTACAGCTCAACACTGACTTCTGTGTCATGTAACGACAGGATCTGGCCAGCAAGCCATATACCTAGAAACACGGAAATTTAAAAATCAGTGACATAAAGATATGTTGATGGACCCCTAGGAATAAGTACAGCATTATGATGATATCCATGCCCCACACAAATACCCATCATAGAACACGCACAAAGGTGAAGGCTCATAAACATCAGGTGAACAAGATGACCCTTTCAGTGGATGTCAGTCAGCTCTGTCCCCAGCCAGTGTGACAGCCCTTGCCCATGTCCAAAGTTGCTAGAGTGGCAGGATGGTTATCCGCATTCCACAACACCGTCTCCCTTCACCAAGGCTAATGTGGCTACCTCCTAGGCTGAGTATGCAGCCAGCCAAGGGCAGGCAGCGCCCATCAGCTCCCGAATGTTACCATTCCCTGGGGTGATCATCTAACTACCTGGTATCAGGTTGATTATTTACACTGGAGTCCTTGCATCAAGGAGGTACAGCATTTCGTCCTCACAAGGATAAAGATATATTCAGGATGGAGATTTGTCTTCGATGTTTCCACCAGCATCACCATTCATGAAGTTACCTCATACTTCATCAATTCCCATGTTGGAGAAGACACAGTAGTGCCTCTGACCAAAGCACATATTGTATAGATAATGAGCTTACACTTAGGTAATTCACTGGTAACCCTAAATGCTCCAACACCCAGAAATAGCTGGCTTTATAAAATGGTAGAACAGCTTGCTGGAGGCTTAGTTCTAATGACATTGGGGAGGCAACAGTCTAAGAGATTGAGGTACTGTCCTAAAGGATACAATACATGCTTCAAACTAGCAATAAATAGATGGTGTTATCGTCCCATAGGCAGGAAACAAGTGGAGGAGGTAGGTATAGCCCCTCTCACTCTCATATCTGATAATGTACTGGAAGAATTTTGTTCCACACCAACTTTAAGCTTGGTGGGTTTGGAGGTCCTAGTTCCCAAGCAGAGAGGGGAGGGATTCTTCCACAGAGAAATATGACTGTATTTTCAATTAATTGAAAGCTAACATTACTCTCTGGCCTCATCATTGCCACTGAACCACAGGAAGACGACGACAAAATTGAGATGTAGTTTCACTATGGAAGCTAAGGGGACTATGCTTAGAATGAGAGAATATACTGGGAAGCCTCCCAGTCCCAGTAAGGGACAACAAGTCAATAAAAACAAAACCACCAAGGACTCCGATCCTATGGAAATAAACCTCATAACGTTTCTCCATAAAGATTCACCTTGCAAATACCCCCATCCACCCAAGGTAGAGGGTGAAGAGTAACAGAAAGAGGTGGTAGGATTACAATGGAGCCTATAGCAGCTATGTGTTATGTTACTTCATCATTTATTTTCTCTTTTTTATAAATCTATGCCATCTCATATAAATACTAGCAGTAGCCAATGTTTTATATTTCAGTGAGGGGATGACCAGTTTGACATCACCTGGCAAGAGGATGGTGGATGGGACTTTGCACATTGCCGGCATCAGCATCACAAACTTTTTACTTTGAAAAGGGATAAGAATGTAAGCCAAGAGGCAAAAGGGGCAAACTGCACCAGACATCTTTCATTTGTTCCTCCAGGCCCATTCTCCATCATTCTGCACAGTATTTCTACTGCAGAATACGACCTTTATGGACTATATCAACAGATCCAGTTTGCAGTTGGGTTTGGCCATTAGAGAGATCCCAGAAGCATCAGAGAGACGAAGGGGAGTAGATCAGGAAATTTATTCTCCAGGCTTCCTCTTTACAACTGAGTTATGTCCCCTGACCTAAAACCACTGATTTTCACAAACTGGATGACTATGTCATATTCTCCTTCCAGATTATATTAGCTATTCCTTCCCATATTCCTTCAGGCTATAGGTGTTAGCAATTCAGAAGCTAAGCCCCTGGTCACTGCATTACCCACTGAGGTTCCCCTACAACCATATCTTTATAAGTAAATCATCTTTACCGTGTTTCCCTGAAAATAAGACCTAGCCGGAGAATAAGCTATGGAGGGCACGCACCCCTCACATGAGGGTTTTATGACCTGTTTCAGGGAGAAGGGTGCCTTTTAAACTCCTTCAGCTTAAAATATTCATTATGCCAAGGTGCCATATTTTGGCACTTAAAATCATACTATACTATTTGATCAACATCTATGTCCTATGGGAAACCTGACAGATATAGTAAGTCTAAGGACTTGTATTTATCACCAAATAAAGACTAATTTCTGTTTCCAATTATGTCACAAGAACTAATTGGAAAAACCAAAACAATAACAAACATACAAACAAAACACCTTTAGACACATTGATTATAGTACCATGAAGACAATTAATTGCTTTACTTGTTTATTTCTGTAGCCCAGCACCTAACACAATGCCTGACATATAGTAAACATTAACATATAGTTGTTAAATCAATGAATATACATAAACACTGTGAGAATTGCATTGATCCAGGTCAACGGGTAAAATGGAACAGAAAGCCTGCTATTAATCAAGATAATTATCACTCACAAATAGGACATTAGACTATAACATAGCACATTTGATATTAGGCAAGCATAAACAACAAGCCCATATCCATTCAAAATAACTAAAATCCCAGATACGACTATATAAAAATAATTCCAAATAAAGGTGGTCATTTATCTTACTATCTATGAGATTTTAGCATTGAAACCTGTAAGCTAAAAATATTGAAAGCCAAGTTCTAGTACTGTTCCTCTAACTAACTAAATGACAACCTCAGCCCAGGTCACTTAAGTTCTTCCCAAATGTTTATGCCAAAAACTTTGGAGACATCCTGGATTCCTTTCTTTCTCTTATGTCCAATCTATCAGGAGGTCTTTTTGACTCAATTTTCATAATACATATAAAATCCAATCACTTTTCACCACCTCCACTGCTAAGATACTGGTCAAACTACCATCATCACTCATCTGGATTATGCCATAGCCATGACTAGCCTTCCTGCTTACATATTATACTTGCCTCCTACAATCAGTTTGTAATACAGCCACTCAGAGTAACTATGATGGTTAATTCTACATGTCAACTTGACTGAACCATGGAGTAACCAAGTATTTAGCTAAATGTTATTTTTGGGTATGTCTGTGAGGATGTTTCCAGATGAGACAGCATCTGAATTGGTAGACTGAGTAAAGCAGATGGCTCTCCCCATTGTTGGTGGTTCCATCTAATTCTCTGAGGTTCTGAATAGAAAGGTAGAAAAAGCAAGAATGTGCTCTCTCTGCCCGGCGGCTAAGCTGGAACATTGGTGTTGCCCTGCCCTCAGACTAGAATTTATAATATCTGCACTCCTGGTTCTCAGGCCTTCAGAGAAGGACTATAACTTACACAATCAGTTCTTCTGCTTCTGAGACCTTTGGATTTGGACTGGAAGGAAACCAGCAGCTTTCCTGGGCCTCCAGCTTGCAGACAGCAGATTATGGGTCTTCTCAGCCTACATAATCACATAAGCAAATTCCCCATAACGTGTGTGTGTGTGTGTGTGTGTGTGTGTGTGTGTGTGTGTGTGTGTGTGTGTGTGTGTAACTGATCAGTTTCTCTGGAGAACCCGAATATAGTTATCATTTTAAATCATAAGTAAGATCATGTCATTTCTGTGCTCAAAAATCTCGAGTGCCTTCCACCTTCCAGTAAAAGCCAACCAGTCTTTATAGGAATCTACTAGTATTTGTATAATCTGAGCCTAACTCATTTATCTTTCTTATGCCATTTCTTACTGCTCTGTCCTAGCTCACCATGTCCCACACAGTTCTACTTCCAGTTTTCTGAATATTCCAGGGAAACCTCTGCCAAAGGGCTATTTCCTCTGTCTGGAACACTCTTCCACAGATATCTGCAAAACTAACCCCTTAAGGTGTTTGCACAAATGTCAGATTCTCGATAGTTCCTATCCTGAAAACACACTCTTTAAAATTGCCCCTCCACAGCTGTGTCCCATATACGCTTCTGTTTTCTTTTTGTCATGGCATTTACCATACACTATTTATGTTTATTATGTATCACCTGTCTCCTGCTGCTAGAAAGTAAGCTCCTCAAATATATAGATTTTAGTCTGTTTTGTTCACTCTTATATTCCAAGTACCTATCACAGTACCTGGACACCTGGACCACTGTAAACACTACATAAATCACTGAAGTAAATTCTGTTTATTTACTTGAACAAAGGGTGAGAGTTGGACAGATTTGCCTCTGTTATCTAAAAAAGTATTTATTTTCAGTAGTAATCTGTTATTTTATTAAAGATAAGATTTTACTTGTTGAGCAGCATTAGGTATAATCAATTATAAAAGCTTGAAGATAGAAACTCTTGTTTATTTCTAAAGTTTCCAAATAAACTTTTATTCGTATTTTATATATGTCAACAAACTACAGAGTTGTATTTTAAAATACCACATTATTTTTTACATGTAATTGTGCATATTTGTAAATACACTACATTCCATAAATGTATTCTCTAGTTGACAAACAATTAAAATAATCACTATTCAAAGAAAAAGCTCAAGTCAAAAATCTATAGAGGGCCGGCCGAGTGGCATGATGGTTAAGGACTGGCTTGGGACGCCAGAGGACCCCGGTTCAGATCCCACATATGAGGGCCAGTGACACTGCCCTCTACAGCTAAGATGCTGAACAACAGCTCGATCTGGAGCTGGGCTGCCGTGAGTCACCGGCGCCAGTGTAGGCTGCAGCCCCTGTGGCAGTGGGTTGCCACGGGCTACCGTGTGTAGCCAGCAGCCAGTGTGAGCGGCCAGCAGCCGCAATGAGCAGCCATCCAGAAGCCGGCGACTGATCTGCCTCGACTGGGAAGAGTGCAATGATGGTACCAACTTGGGCCAGTGAAGCAACGTCCTCCACAACTAGACTGAAGAACAAAACGACAGCAACTTGTCTGTTCCCCTTCCCCCAATTTCCCAGCACTGTTCCCATCCCCCCAATACCCCAATAAAAATCTTTAAAAAAAATCTATACAGAAATTTGTTTTACAGAGCTTTGATACTGTGTAAATTGTTCAAAATGAGTACTCTCTTTCCAAATTAATCTGGAGTTTTCTCATTTCTCTTTATTTAATTAAACACCAGTCATTTGGGGAAAGAAAAAGCCCTATACACTCAGAAGTATTGAATCGATATTCAAACACTGTATTGAGTTAAATTTTACAGGATTACCAGAATCAAGCACAGAGCTTATCATCCACCATCTGCCATGTGTGAGCCCTAATAAGACATCTACATTGCTTGCTACTCCCTGCTCAGCAGATTCAAAAAGTATGACGCCTTTAGTGTAGTGGCCCAGGATGATGGTCGGTAGATATCCAAATGATTAAAATCTGTATCAGTCGGATTCTCCAGAGACACAGAACCAATTGGAGATATATAAGCATTTATTAAAGATATTTAGTCTAAAGAATTGGCTCACATGGAGACTAAGAGGTCCGAAGATCTGCAGTGGTCAAGCTACAGACCCAAGAGAATCAATGATTTAGTTCCAGTTTGAGTCTGAAGACCAAGAACCAGGAGAACTGATGATATAAGTTTCAGTCCAAGTTCAAGTCTGAAGGCAGAAGACCAATGTCCCAGCTCAGAGATAGTCAGACAGAAAGAGGGAATTTTCCCCTGCTCCCTGGCGTTTTATTCTATGCAGGCCTTCAGTGGATTGGATTAGGCCCACCCACACTGGGGATGGCAATCTGCTTTAATATTTAGTCTACAAATTAAAATGTTAACCTCATCCAGAAATTCCCTCACAGGCACATCTAATGTTCAGCCAAATATATGGACACCCTGTGGCCCAGTCAAGTTGACACAAAAATGGACCATATTATGGTCCACTGGACCATATTATGATAGAGATCAAGAAAATTATTATTGTCCTGCCCTAAAAATATGCAAATGTTTGGCTCTGCTCACAAGTTGAAGGCCCATCTGCCTCTGATTTTCTTCACTAATTGGCAGAGAGGAAAAAAAAAATTGTCAGATCAATTGCAGCATACCAAGTGCTCAGGACTAGATTGATATGTTTTAGAAAGCAAAGAATTGTAGTCATTCTGATTAGATTCATTAGCCCATAGTTGTTCTCCAAGATCCATCCATCAAATCAAATAAGAAGGAAAAGGTATAGGAATCCCCATTGCTTCATCTTCAAGTCTTTGAAAGTGACCCTACTCACTGCAATGTTTCCACAGATGTAGTACTGCTTAGGGTTTTCTCTTTTGTTAGTGAGGGGAAATTCCAGAGGCCTCTATGAGGTCTTTCCTAAGTGGTCCTCGATCCACAAGAAGTCAGTGTGAAAACTGTGCCAGGTCCCAAGCCCGATGTAATTATGCCCTCAAGAAACTGAAAAGTAACCACGGGATTAGTCTGGCCAGCCAACAGACCCACAGTGATGTTCAAGGAACCTCCATAAGCCTAGACTCTGACTGATGTGCCACCATTGCATTTATGGTTTAATCCAGAACGTGTTTTTGTTTCTGTTTTAATTCTCAAAAGTCTGGGCTTTTTTCCCCAGTAAACAACAGGTCACTTTAGTAATGCCTTGGAAGATATAAAGTATATATTTGTTGTAGTATTTTATGTCCTTTCACAAGGGAAATCAGCCTCTCTTTTAATCAAGAGAAGAGGTTCTCCCTACATCAGTAACACAAGTCAAGTTTCTAATCAACATACCTAGAATTCCCCCAGTTATATAGATCAAGTAAAAATTTAGTAATCAGCCAAGGTATCGGAATCCTAAGGCTATGATGATCAATGAGTTGCATCACAGAATCCTGCATTTCCAAACATCAACTGCCACGCCACACTTGAGGCCTTATGACAGCTACTTTATCAACACAGCCTAAGCACTGCCGACGTGTTTTGCTACCACTACAGAATCCCATGATCCCCGCTAAAATCAATGAGTCTTGTTCAAGAGCAGCATATTCCAATGACATTTCCTAGCTTAGAGCTACCACAGAGGTCTGTTCCCCTCACCAATACATATCTTAACTCCTAATCAAAGGGATGACCTCTGGCACCTCATCAAGGTCAGAGTGACAAGCTGAACGAGACTACTATGCATGATAAACCTGTTGTACCATTCCCATCTTCCTATACCTTCCTTCTTCTCCCATAGCCTAGGAATGTCCAGGCATCTCAACCATATTAAATGTTACCCATTGTTGAGCCCAAGTTCCAGTCAAATAATCAAGAAAATTGTTGGAGCCATTTCCAGATGCTCAAACTAACACACTAAATCCAGATTCGTAATAAGAATACTCATAAATGCAGCTCAATCTGAATTAAGTAGACTTACACCGGTATGTTCCACCCTCCTCAGTCTACTTTTCTTAGAATTTACCCTGTACATTACTTTTGGGTTGCTGCTGACACAAATTAGCTTTCTACTTGATATGCCAATCATTCCTATGAAAGGACAGGATCTGACTCGTTTATGGGCTCGAGGAACTGAGGGGTATATAGGTAGATTTGGAGGAAAATAGTATTCCTTCCCCTATACAATCTATAGTCTACATGCCTCTGGTTTATTCATATTGCTTTTAATATTCAGCAATCTCCTGAATCAGTGTTTTTTGTCTTCATTTACACAACGACCACCTCAATCTAAGCTATCATAATCACTCCGTGTGCTGCAATTGCCTCCTAACCCTTTGAAAATGAAATTGTTTCATACCATTCAGCCAAGGAAACTGTAATTAAAACATGAAGACATTAGACAGTTATACACAGACTTATTTTTCAGCAAAATCATACTTGTAGACATATGGAGAATGAAAGTGGGGGTAGTGGAGAGGTGAAGCCAGAAGGCCGGCTCCAAGTTGGATCAGACATGACAATGGCTTGGACTAGAGGGTTTGCAGTACAGATGGAAAGCAATGGTGAGATTCAATAGGACATAAATGATGGACTAATTGGGGGTGAGGGGTGGGGGGCTAAGGAAGAGAGGCATCAACGGTAATAGCAAATTTCTACTGAGTAGTTATATAGTGCCATTTACATGAAAGGGAGAGATGGTCACCTCCAAGTGTGAATCTAAGGTCAGATAAAGGATCTGCATACAGATATGAATTTTGAAGTAAACAAATACACACATGATATTTAAAGCAGTACTACCCAAATGTATGATCCATGGGCAAGTGCTAAGCTGATAACTTTTTATCAATGGTCCATGACACGGTAAGTACTGTCATTGAGAGTAAGCATTTAGAAACTTCTATAGCAACTGTACAGGGTATTTTTATATATTTTGAATATAATTTTAAAACTAGGGCTTTTATTTTGTATGCCTTTTTTAATTTAATTTTTCTTAACTTTTCTTTTGACTTGTATACAAGTATAAGTCTCTGGTAGAAATTTTTTTAAAATAGAGAGATTTACCCTTGAGCATAGGTTGGAGAGTACTGATGTAAAGCCATGATAATGGGTACAAACATTTGAGGACAGAAATCTAGAGAAAAATTCTAACTTTTATGGATTGGGTATGATTTAGAGTTTTGTCCATGTCGCCCTCATCAGCTTATAGTATCATAAAAGTTGTACACCCTGGAATGTAACTCCTAGATCCCTTTATCATCCATATCTCCTTCTATACCATCAATAATATTTACTGAGCACTTACTTTTTTGCTTGGCAGTTTTTACATGAATCATCTAATTTAATCCTCAAAAAATCTTGATAAAGCTGACATTATTATCCCTGAGTTACAGATTTAAAAATTACATGCTAGGGAAAGTAAATAACTTATCCGTCGCATAACTAAGTCAGGGAGCTGAGATGTGAACACAGGTCAACTGACCGAAGCTGAAGCCTTTTTTTTTTTTTAACAGTTTATTGGGGAATCGGGGGGAGGGGAACAGCACTGGGGAATCAGGGAAGGGGAACAGACAAGTTGCTGTCCTTTTGTTCTTCAGTCTAGTTGTGGAGGAAGTCGCTTCACTGGCCCATGTTGGTATCATCATTGTGCTATTCCCGGGTGAGGCAGTCGCTCGCTGGCCATTGGACAGCCGCTCACAGAGGCTCATGGCGGCTCACGAAAGCTCATGCCCGCTGCCTGCCAACCCCACTGCACCCTAAGCCATCGCTGGCAACTCACGGCAGCCCAGCTCCAGGTTGAGCTGTTGTTCACCATCTTAGCTGTAGAGGGCAGTGTCACTGGTCCTCATGTGGGATCCAAACCGGGGCCTAATGCTCAGAGCTGGCGTCCCAATTCAACTCCCCACCGAAGACTCAGCTTTTAGTTGCTATAACATACATATATTGTCAACCAACCAATCAGCCAGTTTATATATTTTAAGCAAAATATTTCATGTGAAGCTCATCAAAAACTTCTGGGTAGATGCCTTTCAGAACTAGAAATCTGTTTACATCTTGGTTATCAGTGAAGGTTTGTATATAATGGTCCCCCCTCATCTATGGGGGAAACATTCTAGGACTCCCAGAGGATGCCTAAAATTGCAGATAGTACCAAACCCTCTATATACTATGTTTTTTTTCCTGTACATACAATACAAGTATAACAACATATCGTAATAAAAAGTTATGTGAATGTGATCTTGCTCCCTGAAAATATCTTATTGTCCTGTACTCAGCCTTCTTCTTGTGATGATGTGAGATGATAAAATGCCAAAACTATTCCTAAATCTGTAACCACCCTTTACTTGCAGTAAAAGGGTTGGTGTCACTCGTTTCAGGGGATCCCTTGCTGAAGTCTTCGTAGAGGCTCAATGCTTTCTGACACAACACATGTTGATTGGCACAATGTGTCAATCAAAACACCTTTTCTGTTCACGTCTTCCGCCCACAAATTTAATGCCTTTTCCATCTTGACCAAGCACTTATCATACACTGTGGCCATAACTTTTACAGCCTGAGGTGTGGCAGCAAAAGTAACATGGATTTCTTTTTTCTTCTTCATGAACAGAAGATTCTCACTGTAGATGTCAGCAACCTCAGCATGCAATGTTTTTCTTTCCTTATGAAGTTGAGAACTCCATCTTTTCACTTAAAGAAAGCACTTTCTGGCTTCTCTTTGGCATATCTGAATTGCCAGCATCACTACTCTTGCACTTTGGTGTCATTACTAAGTAAAATAAGGGTGACTTGAACACAAGCACTGCGATACCATGCATAGATGCTACTAAGTGACTAACAGGCAGTGAGTGTATACAGCCTGGAGACACTGGACAGAGGGGTGATTAACATCCCAGGCTAGATGGAGCGGGACTGTGTGAGATTCCATCACACCACTCAGAAGGGGACTCAATATAAACTTATGAATTGTGTATTTCTGGAATTTCCCATTTAATATTTTCAGACCTAAATTGACCATGGTAACTGAAACCATAGAAACTGAAACCACAGATAAGGGGGGATTACTATACTAGCATTTATCACTATGTTATTCTATTACCTACAATAATTGCCCAAGAACAAAAAATAGAAGCACACCTAGAACTTCACGTATTTCCTGGTAAACACTGAGTGAGTTAGTGCCTATTTCAGGAGAGTTTGGATCGAAGAATCTAACTTTCCTTAATAGAAAAATAGTTGACTCTGTCCATCAATTTCGGGAACACAATAATGTGGGCACTGATTTTCCGGCTGACTTGATTTTGTTGAGAGTGTTTTCATTATTGACTTGATTATTTTCCATGAGGCTTCCCAAACAAATTAAGCCAATTTTATTTCAGCTGTCATCCTTTGAGGATTAACTTCTTTAGAAAATATTTCTGCTAAGTCTCTTATTTTTGTTTTTAACCAAAACCACATATCCAAGCATTATATAAATTATGCATGGATTTTGCTTAAGTTTCTATAGTTCATTTCTATAGCCCATAATAAACAATGAAAAATAAAAATTAACCATTATATATTACAGAGCTTTTATTTAACCTACATTTTTCCATTTTTGTCTCACACCTAAATTTTGTCTTAGCTCCAAGAAAATGTGATATTAAATGAGGTTAAAAGTGGATACTACTTATTTCAGTGTTTAATATCTGCCAGGCAACACGCTGAGTGCCTTAAGTACATCTTCCCGCCGAAGTTAATCCTCAGAACAACTCTGGCACAAAGTATTCTTTGACTCATTTTCATATAGGAAGAAACTCTGGACCAGTGAAATAAAGTCCCAGGGCAAACTTCAAACCTAATCTTGCCCCAAAATCCATGGATACTGCTTCCCCTGCGTAAAATGAACATAACTCCCTTTGCAATGGCCACTGCTGCAGAGCAGTTTGCCAACATGTATTTTCATGCATTAATTTTCTGCAGCAGATTACAAGAAAATAATTTCCTTCTCTGTATGTGTGGACATATAAGTATTAGATGCTGGATGATTTTAAGAAAAGTCAGGTGGCAAAATGAATGATTTTCTAACTGCAGATCGAAATCATGATTCAGTTTTGAAATCCTGACATGTTAATTCTGTCCGACAGGCAAAAAACACAAACAAACAAACAAACCTCTGAGAAACATAAGGAATGTGCTTTGAAGCAAACAGTGCAACTTCTACTGAAACCTTCACATGATCACAAGACTATCTCTGTTCATTTTAACATGGGATATTTTAGCACAATGTGAAGAGAACTAGACTGTGTTAGGCCCTTGCACAGAGAAATTCCACCATCTTAGATGAGTCTCTCAAAGTAGCAACAGCACAGGCTCCTTTATTGTAAAATAGGGATAAAGGCACAGAATTAACCTTAGCTGAAAGATTTGCAAGAATTTGGCAGTGATGTATTTTTATGTATTACAAACACTGCAGAAAAAAACAAGAAATTTAGATTCTTATATTAAGAGACTATGATTTCATTCAAAACATAGGTATGTTTTGTCAACTAAGACCAAAAAAAAAACAAGAAAAAGTAAGAAAAGAATAAGAAAGGAAGATAAAGAAAGTGAAAATATTGGGGGTAAAAAAGTGGGCAGTAATTATAATAACAACTTTATGCATTTTTTTTACCTTGCTACTCAAACTGTAGTCCAGTAGCAGCACCTGGAAACTCATCAGACCTACAGCATCTTCATGTTTTGTATTCGTTTCAGGTGTACAAACCAATGTACTAGTTAGACATTTACACCCCTCAGCCAAGACATGAAAACAACGAAATGCCTACCGGTAGCATCTTCATTTTAACAAGGCCCACAGGTGATCCAGAGGCCCTATTCTTGGCTATTTGCATAGTTAGAGAAAGTAAAATCTCTCAATGACTTTAACTATCTTGTACGCCCAATTTTCAATTCTGGGCCTTATCATGTGGCCTTTGGCTAGTTACTGCAGCAACTTTCCACATTAGTTTCTGCATAGTATATTTACTAGGAAATGGGCAATTAAAAGTGAGGTGGTCTCCAACATGTGATCAGGTAGTTTGTATGTTTTTGTTTTTTTGTGTTTTTGTTTTGGCTTTTCTTAAGGGCCAGCATTACATAGGGGTGGATACCAGTTTAAAAAAGAAAATCCATTCATAGCTGAAACTCTCATAAATTCTCAAATGGCTGATCTTGGATTAGCCTGCAACCATCACTTAAATATGTGTTACATATGAGGATAACACTAAGTTATTATCAGTTATTATCACTTTACCTCTAATTAGCTGACCAGCCAAAAAATCGAATTAAAGGTCTTAGTCAGAAATAAAACCAGGAGAAAACAAATAGGATGTAAGGAGACAGAATAAAAAGCTCAGCTACCACAGAAAATATGGCTGATATGTAATGAATGCACATTTGTCTCTGGAATTACCAGTTTGCCTTTATTAAGATTATATAGAAATTATGTTGAAGGTTCTCCACTCTTCGCAAATGCATTCACTCAAGAAACAAATACTTCCTTATCTAATACACTCACTAGCATACATCAGTTCTACGACATCACGCTACACGGAAACATCACAAAGAAATCTAGTGTAAATTATTTGCATCCTTTCATTCTTTGTAAGTTAAGTATGTCTGCAGATTTCTGAGGACTAGTCAGGGAGGAAGGTGAAAAAAATGGCTTAGAGTCTCGTCAAAAACATTATTAAAATGAATGCTTAATTGTTGGTATGACAACCATTGTATCTGCTCAGTCCAGAGTTAGCACTGTATTTATTGCTAACTTCTTGTAAGAAAATCTAAAATGCAATAAATTCTCTTAAAATATATTTTCTTCTCAGATCTTATAAAACTTCACATACAATGTTATGGTTCTCCAAAAGAATCTCATTATAATTATTTTAGCTTAAGTAAATAAACACCTTACCTGCCTTTCCACACTACCCACAGAATGAATTATATACATATGCCTATAACCAGGTCTCTCTGCCTTGCTTCCCAGAAACCCTGGAACACTTAATGGTCCCAGTCTTTCCAATGTGAAGCCAACAAATTTTGGGAGACTTGTACTATTTCTTTTTTCACCTAACACAGTACGTAAATTTAATGGACCCAGAAATCTACTACTCCCTAATTTCAGTCACGTAGCCTTCCTTATTAAAAGTGATTATTAAATGATCACTAGTCTGATGGCTGTATTAGGAAATTATAATGAGCTTCAACTGTATTTCCTAAGAGTGTTAGAAAACACACATAGGTGCATACAAGTTGTTTAAAATCTAAAAACTAACTTTATCTAAAAGAACCCATCAAAAACACTAAAAACTAGAAAGCGTCTTAGGGAATTGTTATTGACTGACTGGTTGTGTGCCCCCAAAATTCCTATGTTGAAATCCCAAATCCAGTGTGATTTTATTAAGAGGTAGGGCCTTGGGAGGTGATTAAATTATGCAAGTGGAGCCCTCATGAATGGAATTAGTGCCCTTGTAAGAAGAGACTGGAAAGAGCTTCCTTCCTCTCTCTCTCCCCTCTCTGCCACGTAAGGATATACAGAGAAGACAGACATTTGCACTCACCAGGCATTGGATCTGTGGGAAATAAATTTCTGTTGTTTACACCACTTAATCTATGGTGTTCTGTTCTAGTCCAAATTGTACAAAGCTGGCATCAATCAGCCAATCCTGCTAGTCACTGAACAAAAGTCCAGGCCACTAATTATTCAGCCACGATATCTCACACACACACACACACACACACACATACACACATACACATGCACACATACACACACACACACAGGGTGGGAGGGAATGGGGGAGGAAGGGGGGGAGAAAATGCCAAATGCTTGGGATTTAGAAAGTTAAATAAATAACAAAATTGAGCATAGAGCCAAAATAAGTGATACAACACCCAATCTGGCTATTTGTGGCTTATCTACTTTTTTACGATTTCCTAGGTTATAATTGAACCTTAATTTAAAAGGAAAGTTAAATAAAATAAAACCAAATGGCATTAATATTAATACATCTGTATGAAAACATCTCTTTGATGCCATAAAATATTAAGTGTCTAAAATTTTAATACTTATCATTGCATTTTCAGCCTGAATTTCTATTACTGCAAAAAATGGCTGTTAATAATGTATAATAATCAGCAGTGTTTTAAGCTTGAGAAATATTTCATTCAACAAAATATTTGATTTTTTTTTTGGTTTTTTTTTAGCCAAAGAAAAAGTAGTCAAACCTGGAGCAAATGAGGATGTGGTAGATGAGACAGAGCCTCGGTTGTATTTAAAAGTATAAATTCTGTTTTAAGCTTTTCCCCTCCACTTGAGAAAGAGCAACAGCAAAATTCCCAAATGTCAACACAGATGGAAGTTGAGAGGAACAGCAATGAAATTTAAAATGCAAACTGTAACCCAAAAAAGTACTCTTCCTTTCTCCTTTTTTTAACACTATGCTGACTATCCTGGAAGAAAGGAAAATCCCCATTTTCTCCAACGTTTGTACACAGGTATCAGCACAATGAATGAGGAAATGTTTATTCCAGCTTAGAGAAGACATGATACAAAAGCCACTTATACACACGAACATACACACACAATATATATGATATAAATGTATAATAAATGTATAATACATATTTATAGCATAGCCAGAGTTCTAGTTTTAGTTTAGCCCTGGGTCTCTATATATTCCCTAGAATCTCCTTACAATTTGATATTATAAGAGATGTTTCAAAATTTACCTCTGTGTAAACCAGAAGTGTCTAATGATAAAAGAATAAAGAAAGGCATTCTCTTGTATGCCTCTGTTCATGAGACTTTCCCCATTAAAAATATAAATCCCTCTAAAGTACCTATGTTATTATTACCAAAACCAGACCCAAGAGCAGCTTCAAAAGCCTCAACTTAGAATGCTGTCTGGTCTCAAGCCAAATCCAAGCCTAATTAATGATCATCTGGGATGGCAATTCAAGTAATTTGTTTCACTCACTTTTAAGATATCAAATTAGAAAGGGAATTTACCACCTATTAAAGAACTTCAACGTGTTTTTTTTTTTTAAATCAGTTAAACAGTTTCTTATTCTAGTGTGAATACTGTTGTTCAAGAAAACTTTGTGGATTACTAAAAGTTCACATGGAAAGTTAAAATTCTATTCATTAAGAAAACAAAGTCTGGTTTACAACCCAGAAAACCAATACCAATTTGAACCAAAGTAATATCAACAAATGAAGGCATTAGGCATCCCAGCATTTCCTATGCCATAAATACAAAAAAAAAAAAAAAAAAACAACAACAACAACAAAGAAAGAAAAGAAAAGTCATTCCTAGGAAACCCATATAGAATTTTAACAGTGCAGGTGAATGAAGCCAGCAAAGACAGAAATTACTACTGGCCTGGCTGGAAAAACATGTTGGGCCTGAGGCAAAAGAAGTTTTTATAAATAGAAGAATGTTCTGAAATAGAAAGCATTGTTAAACAGATTTGCCTGAGGACTGTTACTAAATGAAAAATTACACTAACTGCATTGGGACCGGCAACCTGATAAAAGCACAATGCACAAATTACAATCTTCTTCATGAGCAGTATTAGACGTGAGAAAGGTTAAGCTGTATATGAGAGAGGTTTTTGCCCACCACAGGCCGCTACACGATAGAAGAATTACTTTCAAGCGTTTCTAGGGACCCTCCAACAACCACGGTAATAAATATTCCTATATTTCTAATATTACAGAACAAGCTTGACCAGACCCCCAGTCAATATCTATTTGAAGTACCCCTTGAGTGGAAACCTCTATTCCAAGCTCGGTGGAAAACACCTAGAAGACAATAATGTGTTCCCTAAATATATTCTTCTCTTCATAAATTCAAAACACACTTCCAGCACCCCAGAGATGCTCAGTGAGTCAGCGTGTACTGAGCAGCTACAGTGAGGAAAACAACATTTCCTAAGAAGAATCTGACTGACAGCTCATGAAGGCAAATACTTTCATAAACAGTAATGTTTTTAACTAATATTACAAGGGTAACTACTAAGTATACAATGTGAGTAGGTACAAAATAAATAAAAAGCATAAACACCGAAGAAATGACCGTCTAGAAGAAATAAGAAAAGCAAGTCATGAAGAAAACGGCATAAAATACAAGACACACACGTGTTTGTGAATGCACACACACCCACTATACTGTGAGTAGAGAGTGACTGAGGAGCAATCCTTTCTTTCAACCCCTCCTCTCTTACAAGCAGAGAACAACTCAGGAATTATGCAAGTCATAATGAGTCACTGCACGTAAGCAAGATTATTAGGAGAACAAGGTTAGGAACAGCTGTCATTTGGGCTGAGTCAAAGGCAGGTTGGCATGTCCCGAAAGGTCTAGGGCTTTTGGAGCACAGAGAAGCCACCTGACCTCAATCACTTTATCAAGAAAGACCAGATTTACTTTGGCTGACCTATGTTTTTATTTTGTTTTGTTTGTTTTTGCGTTGGCTTTACGGGGCAGATGTAATGCATTTAGCATATGAAAATATGACATCAGTAAGAAGCACCTAAAAAGCAAAAGAACAGTGTGGACGAAGTCATGCTAAACAACTCGGGAAAAATGTGGCTACCTAGGCAACCCCAGTTAATTAAGGATGTGGCATATCTCCATGTTTACATTTAAAACACCATCCATTTATTTCTCTTCAAGTATAAAAAAAAATGTCACTGGTTAATAATTGCTGACTCTGTTTGTTAGGTGAAAACAGAATCTCTTACTTTCCCTTGTTACCGTGAACACATAGCTGAGTGAACCTTTCTCCCTCCTTAATCTTCCCCTTCAATGTCTATACAGGTCATACCTGTACCTGTACAGGTCAACTCTTTCTATAGAAGCTATTCTCCCAAATACATAACCTAAACCTGCACTCTCTAATATGGCAGCCACTAGCCACGTGTGGTTATTCAGCACTTAACACATGGCTAGTCCCAAATGAGATATGTCCTAAGAGCAAAATACACATCCAAGTCCAAAGACTCAGTATGAAACACAAATGTGAAATACATCATCGGTAATTTTTTAACTGTATATTGTAACAATATTTTGAAAACACTGGGTTAAATATGTTATAAAAATTCATTTTGTCTGTTTCTTTTTACTTTTTTTCATGTGGCTACTAGAAAATTTAAAATTAGGTATGTGGCTCATATTATATTTTAATTGGATAGTGCTGCTCTAGGTGAGATCTTTAGGATGGGGTCATGAAGAGATAGTCAGCATTCATTTTATCTATAGGAACCTGCCTACTGGGTGACACCCTTCAAAATGTCCCCGACTCATTCAGGAATAAGTGTCCTTAGCTTACTTAGGAATTGCTTCATTGCCTCTAAAAATAGTCCACAATCCCTTCCACAATGAGCTCATCTGTTATAAGGACATTTACTGATATTTTATCAAATATGATTTACAAACTAACAAGCTTCAGTTTTTAACACAATGTGGCAATTCTTACACAAGCACATTTTGCAACTGAACCATTTTTGCAAGTAAACTTTCACTTAAGAGCAACAAAAGCTGTCTAAAGGTCACATAACTTCATTATAGCTTCAATGAAGCCAAATGTCTTAGCTATCATATTCTTTTGACTCTTTCCAGAAAAAGAGTTTCATAGACTTTGTCTATATTCTTCAAGACTCAGTCTTCCTTTTAACGAGAAATAATTTTAAGAATTTAAGGCAATTCAAATAAACTTCTTTGTGGTATATATAATCTCCTTCCTTAACAGAACAGGGTATGTTTTCACCTGTATTACTCTGAATTTTATGCACAAATATGTGTTTACTTGTTCATCTCCCCACTTAGAGAGCTCTTGTCAGGTGGGACACGTATCTTACACATACTTGTTCTGCTACCACTGAACAAAATACCTAGGAGAGAAAGGATGTTGAACAAAGGTTTGTTAAAGAAGCGAATAAATAAAAACAGCTCAGATGTCCATCTATACGCTGGACCACCAGTGTGGGGAATAATTTCCTCTATGTGGTCACCTTCTGTATCTTATCCTAACGATCCATTTGCAACCATGAAATTCACAATTCAGATGTAAGAAAATGCAACTTTGATAAAACTAAAATAAAACCTCTTTAACCTACAATAAATAGAAATATAATTGTAACTATTAAAAAACTAAATCATTTCTAGTAACCATATTAGTATATATGAATTACTTATTTTCAAAAAATCAGAATATGTGAGAATAATGTAAACATTTACAGAATAAAATTTAATCCATCACTAAACTCAGTTTTGAATTGAGGTTGGGACCATATGCCTTGCTAATCAAAATATCAACTGTGAAACATCAGCATCACCTGGGAACTTCCTAGAAATGCAGATATCAGACACAAGCATGTAAAATGACATATATATAAATTGCAAAATAATTATTATTGTGATCTCTTGGATGTTAGTGTCTCAGAGTAATCACAGCGAATAATCATTGTAAAATGAACAAAACCTCAAAAGTGCCTCCCTACTTTTCTGTTTAAATATGGGTACATTTTTAGCTATCTTATTCATAAAATTTTCCAAATTTTGCCCAATAAATGCACTAATAACTTTCATCTCTCAACATCTAACCAATTTCTGTTTGGAAATTGATGTTCTCTTATTTCTAATATATTAATAATAACCATGAATCCTGACAAATATCAAAGTACTAAAGTTGAAATAAACTAAAGGCTAATTTCAGTTAAATAAAAAGTAACCTTAGGAAATGTTAACATTACTTTAGTTAAGACTTATCAAATTCATTCCTACAAATGATAGTATAGCATAAAAATTTTTTGGAGACTTATTTGTCTTCTAAGTCAAGTAAACAGACAAAATTAATGAAAGTTGTTTTTAAAAGCAGTATTATTTACAATGCAAAACTGAAGAATATGTGATACTGACAAATAAGTGGGTTCTAAGTAAAAGACATGAAATAAGAAAAACTTTAAAAAGTCAAATTAAAATTACAAGTTCAACACAGGAATGTGAAGTAAAGCATAGGGAATATAGTCAATAATATTGTTATAACTATGTATAGTGTTAGGTAGGTACTAGACTTATCAGGGGATCACTTTATAAATTATATAACTGTCTAATCACTACTCTGTACATCTGAAACATATAAAATATTGAATGTCAACTATAATTGAAAAATAAATTAAAAGTAATAAAATTTTAAAAATAAAATTACAAGTTGAATTTATATAGATTAACATCTGTATGTTTTAATATAAATCAATAATGTTATGACAAACAAAATAAGAAAATTAAAAACTGAAAAAACTCTAACAAGAGGTAACCACTTGAGAATATTATATATTTCACAAATTATTTTTCCCCACTTCCTAAAGTTTTAGAGCTGCCTTATGATAATAACCAAAAGTTAAAATGAGATCTTAGAAATAAGAAAACTGACAGGTAATTAGTTCTCGCTGCTTTCAATAATCTGTAATATATGTAAAAATTGTCATTGTTCATATATTTCAGAGCTGATTAAATACTATTTTTAGTCAGGTGGCTTCCCAATACAAGTATATCAGTTTTTCATCTTAAAAACAAATTATCAAACTTACAGTTATAAGATTAATAAGTACTAGGGATATAACATACAACATGATAACTATAACTAACACTGTTCTATGATATATAAGAAAGTTGTTAAAAGAGTAAATCCTGAATTATCATCACAAGGAGAAATTTTTTTTTTCTTTTATCTTTTTAATGTATCTATATGAGAAGATGGCTGTTAACTGAGCCTACTGTGGTAATCATTTCACAATACGTGTAAACCAAACCTTCATGCTGTATGCCTTAAATGTTTACAGTGATGTATGTCAATTATTCCTCAGTAAAACTGAAAAAAAGGAATCAAATACCCATAAGCAATAAAATAAACCTTGCCCTAAACCCCAAACCTTATATAAAAAATAATTCAAACTGGGTCATAGACTCAAATGTTAAGTGTAAAACAAATTTCTAGGAGAAAATGTTACAGGAAATCTTCAGGTCTTACAGCTAAGAAAAGAGCTCTTACATAAGACAACAATAGCAGAATCCATTCAACAACAACAAAAATCAATAAATTATACTTCATCAAAATTAAAAATTCTTCCTCTGTGAAAGATCTTGTTTAGAGAATGAAAGGCAAGCTACAGACTGGAAGAAAATATTTGCAAAACAGATAGCTGACAAAGGATTTGTACTAAAATATATAAAGAAGTCTCAAAATTCAAAGGCAAAAAAAAAAGAGAAATCAATCCACTTAAAAAACAGAAAAAAGACATAAACAGACATTTAACCAAAGAGAATAAATGTAAAGGTGATAATATTTTAAATAATTTTCAAAAACATTAGGTATCAGAAAAATGTAAATTAAAATCACGATGATCTATCACTACAAACCTATTATAATTGCTAATATTAAAAAAAAAAGTGACAAAACCAAATGCAGATAAACTGGACCCTCATACATTTCTAGTCAGAAAGCAAATGGTACAGACACTATAGAAAATACTTAGGCTATTTCTTATAAAACTAAACATATATTTGCCATATGACCCAGCAATCACACTCCTAGGCATTTCTCCCAGAGAAATAAAACCTGTACGTAAATATTCATATCTTAGTTTTAATGCAATATTAAAAAAAAAATTGAGATGGAAAACAGGCCAGTGGTTGCCAAAGGTCAGGGGTGGCGGGAGAGGGTGCAGCATGAATATAAAGGAATGAGGGAGTTCCTCATTGATGAGGGAATAGTTCTGTACTGTCATTGTGGCAGTGGTTATATTAATATATACCTGTGATAAAACAGCAAAGTATATACACACAAATAGGAGTATGTAAAAACTGGTGAAATCTGAATGAGGTGTATAGATAGTATCAATGTCAATTTCCTAGTTTGGATACTGCAATATATGTAGTTAAGCAAGATATTACCACTGGGGCAATTTTGGTGAAGGGTACAGGAGCCTTCTCTGCACTATTTTCGCAACTTCCTATGAGTCCATATGTATTTCAAAATTATTTTTCTTTTAAAAATCCAGCCTAACACAATTTGCAGTTTGCTAAATATACCATATGTGTGTGTGCATATATATAGATATAGATATAGATATAGATATTTTTTTTTAAGTTGTGAAAGAGCAGTTTATTAGAAAAAGTACACTTCAAAGAAACAGAAGCAGGCCCCAGCAAAAAGCAGTGGCCCAAGGGCCTAAATTTACTATATTTTAAATGTTCTCTAACTTTAAAGGTGCTTTGAACCTGCTACAACCAAACTTCAGTTTTTATAACACTCTTATTTCTAAGTATTTCCTACTTTTGTATTTGTGAGTACAGGTTTACCTCATACTACAGGGATTAGCAGCACTGCCAACTGAAATGGTCAAGAGGATGGAAGACTCAAATTTGTAAGAAAAAAAAAAAGCACAATTACACACACACAAGTGTCAGATTTTTAATGCAGAAAGGTAAGCGGGAGGGGCGGGGGTAGATATGGAAATAACACACATGAACTAGTTTACGAACTTCCAGAATCCTAGAATAATAACCAGCCCTCCTAAGAGAAGTTTTTAAACAATGAAAAAGCAATAGTAACTCAGACATTAGTTACTCACACTCTTCAAATAATAGAATAGAAAGATCACGAATAATAACCTCTTAAGAAAGACAATAAATATGAACCCAGATCATCGATATTCTATTCTGACATCAAACAGGAATCACATTCTTCCACAAACTGCTCTTTAGTCCTACTGTGGAAGACAAAACACAACACTTGACTATGATGACAAAATCCTACATTTATATGAAAAGTCTATGGTAGGTATATTGTGAAGAATGATAGTTACACATTTTAAACTTTAAAAAGCACAGAAAGGTATAATGTTAAAGCCCCCATAAGCTTGTGTGTCTTTAGGTAACAAAAGACAATTTATGTTTTAAAGAGTAGGCATAAATTAATTGACATCTTTAATGTAGTTCTTTCTAACCTCACAAAAACTATATTTTCCTAATAACTTGATAAATCAGATCATTTTTTAATGAGCCCAGAGGACATGGAAAAATTATTAGTAACTGATGAACCCATTTCCTCTCAAAACACTCTCATGTTTTGAAGAGTAAAATACCTATAAAATTCAAAAGAAAGATGAGGGTGCTCCCAAGTTGTAGGGCCAGGTGGCTGAGGAGACCAGATTAGCTCTTGTTGGACCAGAGCAGCCAAAAGTCTCTGTATTTCCCCAAGAAAAGAGTCCAGAAAAGTACAGATCAGGTCTAGTAACGTGAAAGGCATGGACCAGGGGTTGGTGATACTGAAGGATGTGGCTGTACACGTCTCTCAGGAGGAGGAGAAACATCTGGATTCTGCTCAGAAGGATTTCTACAGAGATACAACATTGAGGAACTACACCAGGGTCTCACTGGGACCGTTCATCTTCAGCCAGATGTAGCCTCCTCTTGGGAAGCTGTCACGAGTACAGCAAAAGGACATTTCTCAAGAAGATGTGTATGCAAATAACTGCCTTGATTATCCAGGCTCACTTTCAGCTGAGGAGGACCATGAGACAGTTCTGGTCAATACTTTGAAAACTTAAAGAACTAGATGGAGTTTCTGGGAAAATTAACATATGCCCGCCATACTCTAAGCATAAGAATAAAGACTATATGCTAAAGACAGTAAAGCTGACAGATAAAGAAGGATGGAAGGCCCAAACCACTCACCTTCACTTTCTTTGTGAAAATACAAACCTCTATTTCAATAACTCAGTTTGTTGGGTTTTCTGTTAATTAAGGGTATATTGGGTTTTCTGTTACACAACCTATATGCCTAATTGCTTTTGTCATATTTCTGTAACAGAGGCCATATCTGTATTATGCAGTTATTCATAATTAAATATAACCTATGGCTAGTTGCCTATCATTTATGAAAATAAAAATACATTAGATTAATAATATTGAGTATCATGATCTCATTGGTAAAAGAAATATTTAATTCTCACTTGCTAAATATTTGTAAACTTCAAGGTTGCCTACATAAGAAGTAGATTTGTAGACGTGGTTTCTGATTATCGTATTTCAGATTACACACCTAGAGTACATTCCCAGAGATTGTGTCTCATTTTAATTCACTACACAATAAATCTACTAAAACACACATGACTATTCCATGCCTTTGCATTATGCATCTCATTGCAAAATCAAACATATTGAGAATGATTGAAATCATCAAATAAAAAACAGAAAGAGGAAAAAAAAAGACAAGGCAAGACATAGGCTTTCTTTTTTTTTTTTTTCTCATGAACAGATTATATGTTCAGACGCCGCTGTATAATTCTTTCATTTTCAAAGTTTTAAGCTGCTAGTATCTATTTTTCTTCTTATTTTCAAAGTTATTCCTACTATTGGTAAACTCGATATGACCATGCCTCCAATCATCCAGAGTTCAAGAGGAAGAAAATCCCTGCAGCTGTTTGATGCCCAAGAATATGAACACTTAGCAATCAGATGAAAGGAAAGAAAAAAAAGAACAGAAAGATCAAGAGAAGAGTGATTTTGAGTTTCTGCAGGCTAGCGTTTACCTCTCTCAATAAAAGGAGCTTTGTGCTCATTATATCCTGGACTCATCCTGCCTTCAGCTTACAGTAAACTGGCAATTGCCTTATTATTTCCTTTCCAAATTAAGGATCAAAGTTTAAACATATTCTCTTCCTTCCCTATTAGACTATGACTAAAATTACCACCTCCTCACCTCATTCACATAATCGCTGTGCTGAGAAAAGAAAAGGACCCCCTAAGGTAAAGATGCCATTAACCAGCAAAATGAAGAATTGTGGGGAATTTCTGGTCATGTTATTTATCTGATGGCTGATTTCAGGATACAGAATTAAAGATGCTAACAATAAGAAAATCTTCTAGGGCCGGCTGAGTGGCTCAGTTGGTTAAGAGCTCGCTCAAGACTTTGAGCTCTGAGCAACAGCAGTTCGAGTCCCGGCCTGAGCTGAGCAGCCACTGAGCTGCCAACAGGTGGCAGGATGGCTCAGCTGAAAAGAAAAAAAAAAAGAAAATCTTCTAAAAATAATATTCTAGTAAATACTTAAGATGGAAAGTTAGTTTGCTAACATTATCATCATTAAAAGACAATTACTTATTTACTGAGCATCTTTACATATATTCCTAGTCCTCATGACACCCCTACAAGGTGAGTCGGTTCCATATTCTACGTTAAGAAGAAACTGAGGTCCATAGAGGCCCATTAATTTTTTTCTTGAACTCAAAACTATTTAGCAATTATGAGAGTTAAAATTCAAGCCTTGACTTGCTCTTGTATTTTGCAACATGGTCAGTCAGCAATATTTTTATATTGTTTTTTTCCGTTTTGCATGTGAAGAAACTAAATTTAGAGTCTAAATTATTCTGGTCATTTAAACATCAAAAAATCAATCAAGTTTTACAAGTTAGTCACTATAACTTAACCAATGTCAAATAGAATTATTGCAATAGAATTGTGTAATAAATGATTGAATGTAGACTGTATAATAACATATGGTTAATGTGGAATTTTACCTTTTAGCAATGTACTGGAATCCTGTTACCCTAAACACAAAACACAATGGGGCTGCTTTTGGATATTAAACACAAAAGAACCCTGAATTCAAAACAGCAGTGAGCATCTACTGATGAGCAGATATCACCGCAAGAAGGGAATCTACTTTTTAGTAAAATATAAACTTACTTTAGAGTGACAGGTACCTGGTAGTAGCAGCAATTTTCTCCAATGAAAACACTTTCAAGTTTTGCTTCAATATCTATAAACGTGTAACTGAAATTTAACACGTTTTCAAATAACAGCAGCATGATATACTTAGTCAAAACCTATAGCACATTTCACAGGGACTGTATTATCATCTTACTAACTAGGACCAAGCTTGGTGGGGGCTGAACTGAATTCTCTAAGAAGTTACCATGTAAAGTGTCACTGCTCAGGAGGTGGTATGGCAGGTGCTGGAGCCTAAATGAAACTAAATTCCTCCATGGAGTCATTTTGAGGCACTTTGAAATGAGGAGAGGCCACAGCCTCTTACCCATCACTGCAGAGAATTCAGGAGTGACTGTAGAGTTAGTACAGATCTCAGCTGCAAAGGGCAAATGAATCCACTGGCACAGAAGAGCAGGCCAGCAGCATCTGGTAATCTTTGTGCTCTTCCCTGCCTTCTAGAATCATTGACATTTGACTTTCCTCAGAGTCCACAACTTGGCCAGGCACTGAGGGAGAAAACAACGTGCACCATTCAGCTATGATATAAAACTCTGTGCTGTGAGAATCAATTTTTGGCGTGATTGCTGATAACACCAAATCCAAACTATTTTCCAATTCTGATTAGCTACCAATGTAAAGCTATTTTTATTTCTAACAAAATAGAGATGTTCACTGTAATTATAATACTTAACACACTTGGGCTCACAAAACCCTCTCCTCCCATTCCTGGGCGCTTCATTTGACCTGAGGCGCTCTCAAACTGAGTATTCCTTCAGTGATTAAACCTCTAGTCTCTGTGGAATATGGAAGTATCTAATTAATAATGATTTTCTTGATTTTCTCTGGTTATCTTTAGCTCTTCACTTGAAGACATATTCCCCTTCCGCAGATGATCACACATAACCTGGTAACTACTGTTTCTTCTCTGTCCATCCATCCAGCCTAGCACTCCCAACATTTTTAGCTTAAGGTGAGTTGACCTGAAACTCGCTGGTATGGAAAAGAGAAAAGTGAGATATTCATTCAGTCTTTTGCACGTTCAAATACTGTACTGTTTCCAATAAGCCAGGTATGGTTCTACAGACTGAGAATACAACTGCACAAATAAGGTGCCCATCTATGAGAGCAAATAATCTAGTAGAGGATACAAAAGGGCAGAAAGACAATGGCAGTACAGTGGATGGTAACCCTTAGGATGAGGTGTTTGAGTTGGTAGGCAATAGGTGGGAGGAAGACTGAAGAATGGGGAGAAGTTAGGGAAGGCATATCATAAATATCTAAGCTATGTCCTAAAGCGTGTGTAGGAACTTATAACACAGAAGCAGAAGAAACAGTGTGTACAAAAGCATAGCTGGACCCAGGGCCAGACCAAAACATGTAGCATCCAAGACAGGATAACATTCTGGCACACTTCAAACTGACAGTATTTAAATATTTGTTAAAGATCTATTTTATGGGATAGAGCAACTTATTTTCTATTAAAAAAATTAAACAAAGGATTTACTTATTCACTTCTACTAAGCTAAAAGAGTTACTCTTCTGATAAAGATCATAACATTTTCTAGTTCCTGCTCTCTCTCACCTTTTATTCAATGATTTCTCTAGACCCCTAACTACTTATGAGCCTTCACAAAGTAAGAAATAAAAATCTTCAATATTTAAGAAAGGAATACATCTGTAAAACAAATGTCATGTTTCCAATTTATTCTAGTGCTAATTTAGTGTCCCTTACAGAATGGCCCCCAGATAGCCTGGCTACTTCTTTACCCGTAGGCTCCTTCTTACTACTATAGATGGTAAACAGTGAAAGGAAGGGTCCAAAGATGAGCGAAAAATGTAGACAGGGACCAGATAATACAAGGTCTTATAATTCATGAGAAGGAGTCTGCACTATACCTTAAGAGCCATGGGAATTGTTGAGAAGATTTGAAAAAGGGGAACAATTATGATGCTGCTTTTTGTAAATCAGGCTAGAGATGGTAGCAACTTAAGTAAGATGAAAATGGTAGGAATGTAGAGTGGCACATACTTGAAAAACAGAAGGTATAATTGACTAGACTTAGAGATAACAGGAGAAGAGTAACCAAGAATAATTCTTAGTTTTAGGCTTGAAGAAAGATATTATACAGATAGGGTATAAAGGAACAAACAGGTTTGGTAGAAGAAAACCATAAATTCAGTTTTATACATGTTGAGTGTTGTACGTATAGGACATCAAAATGAAGATACTTAAATATGTCTGAGACCAGGAGATAGATGGGGACAGTCTCAGAACATATATGGAATCCATAAGATGAATGACAATACTAAGAAAAGTATATGAAGTATAAATACATATAAAAGGACCTAAGGAGGGCCCTGAAAATCTCATATTGTTAAATGGCCAGAAAAAGGCTGAGAAGAAACCACCAGAGATAATGGAAGAAAAGCAAGGGCTATAGTATTATGGCTCCAAGGATCCAAGAAGTGGTCCAAAATGTCCAACGCTAGAAATAAAGAGGAGAGAAGAGGTACACACTAAATTACCAAGAAGTCATTGTTTGTGAACTTGAGAACAGTTTTAGTAAGGAAAGATAACTGCAGCTGCAGCACTAATTAGTCATATGAACTTAAACCAGTCACTTGACCAAATCTCAGGTCCTTCATCTGTAAAACAGGAAAAACAAAAATGCCCACCATTCCTACCCTGTGGTTTTGTTACAAGGATTAAATCAAATACCATAATGTACCTAAAAGTACTATATAAACTTTAAACAAAGGGTATAGACAAGTGTTGTTGCAACTGTGTTGTTTTTCAGGCCATTCACAAATGTCCATGCTCTATTCCACACACGTGGCTCAGAGGTCACGTTTGATTTACACTGGCCAATGTATCAGCAGAAGTGACTCAGGCAAAAGCTATAAGAAACAGTGCATAGTTCAACATGTTCTCTGTTCCTTGCCACTGACACTGTAAAAAGCATGTTTCAAAATGAAGCCTTCATTCACCTACATCCTAGAGTGATTGCCCTGGCACAGAGTAATCCACTAATCCTCACACTTGATTCAACATTCTTACAGTTAAAGAAAAGGTAAGCAAGAACAACAAATATACATAACAGCATTTCTAATGAAGATACGTTGGTTGGGGAAGAATGAGACAGTCCACCAACGCAAAGAAGCTGCTTCTCCCATCACCACTCTTATCTACTGTTGTTTGTACACTAAATTTTCTTCACTCCTTAGTAAGCATACTTTTTGTACCTAAATGTTTGTTAGGCCAAAAACACACTGCACAGGTGGGTTATAAAAAAAATCAACAGAAAATAGGTAAAGTAACTAGAACCAAATTTGACGAAGGAGGAATTTTTTATTCTTCAATTGTTCAAAGTAAAAATCACCACTGCCAAATACCAAATTACTATTTGATAGGTTTAAATGGAACGTGTGCTGGAAAATGGCAATTACTTAGAACCAAGGCCAGAAGTAGAATCCAGGTCAGAGGGAGGCACAAGGGCCCGCTGGACAGGCCTTCTCACCAAGAACACTGGATTGACCCCACTTCTTTATTCTGGCCTTGGCTGCTCTCATTAGGTTTGATAAACCATAAAAGGATCATAATTGCTTCAATCCCAATGGAATTGAAACGAATTACATGAAAGAAACACTTACCAAAGGATGTTTGTCAGCTTGCAATCATTTTTTTTTAAGGGGGATGAGCAGAAGCAGACAAGACATTTCCACAGCTCTTCTTTTAGAAATGTCTTAAGTCTCATTTTACCAAGCATAGTATCATCATTAATAATCACATCAAAAAGTCTGACCACCATCTTTTGCTCTAAAATTTTTTTGACTATTTCTAAATCAAATCCAATCTTGAACTATGAAGAGTATGCACTGCTTCTTTGGAAGCATATATTGTAAATACTGAAAGCAATTTCACAAGGCTGTTCCCCATATGGCTTATATAAGGGCCCATCATCTGATTAACTGAGCAACAGCTGGAGGTGACTAATTTGAGAAGGGCTCATTTATTCGGATATACAAGCTCTGGAAGGAGACGTTGTATTCAACTTTGTGTCCCATTAGGATGCCTTAATAAACTGTTGATGAATTGAATACAGGTAATAAGTGACAACGCCAGGTGATGAACTGAAGTTTTTTTTTTTTCTCAATTCCTTACCAACAGTGTTTCATTACCCCCAACGCAGCTTCTTTCCAACTAAAACATCTAACTAGCTGGAGGTTTTCCGTTATTTGAAAATTTGTGTATATTCGGATGCCATAATTGTTTTTATCCTCAAGTGGCTTGGCTAAGAGGGCAGAAACCATTAAATAACAATGCACTTATCTCACAAATGTAACTATTGATGCTATAACTAGTATAACAATTATTAAAATCAAGTATACCTTTTAAGTTGAGCTGACTACCAGAATTATTATCTCAGCCACTTAATTGTGGTAAACCAATTTGCCACAGCATATGAGACAAGCTAAAACTAAAGCAGCCTAAATGGGCCTCTAGAAGTTTGGCTTTCTTGGCCTTTCTCCACACAGATGAACGTTGCTTTGTTTACTCATCAATGTTGGCCCAGGCAGGGGGAGGGAGGTGACCAAGCTAGGCTTAATCTTCTCTTAGAGGGGGTAATATTAATAAGAACAAATGCTGCCTGAAAGAATCCTGTTGGATATAAGCAACACAATATCTGCTATGAAATCAACAGAAAAATTTAACTGCGCAGTTACACACGCCGGGTGTTATGCACAGGCTAATTCACAGGACCACTCTGGTGCAGTCAGAAAACCTACAGAAAAGTCAGAAAATCTACAGCTGCGTTGCCTCCCTCCACATCAGCACATCAGGAGGCGAGTACTAGGAGCTAAAGCACGTACTCAATGGCGCAAAAGCACGTACTCAATGGCGCAAAAACAGTGATTCAAGGAGCGAGAAAAGTTTATTCAGCGCTTCTGCGTCTGATCAGGAGGCCAGAGTTGTCAACCCACCACTCCGAAAGCCACTTAACCTAATTATGAAAATCAACCCAACGCCCACCCTCTGAAGGCACCACCCTCCAAGTCGGGGGCGGGGCCTCAGGAGGAGGGGCCACGGGCCGGGGAGGGGCGGGGCCGCGCGTCGGGGAGCCGAGTAGGGGCCCGAGCGCCAGGCCGCGCTGGGGAGCTCGGCTGACCCGCCCTGAGGAATGAGAGGATGGGGAACAGAGCAGAGTCAGGCGGTACCTGCGCTGGAAGTCCTGGGCGAAGGGCTTCAAGTACGGGTCAACCTCCAGAAGTCGGGCTAGTTCGGGCACGTCAGTCAAGGCAGCAGCCAGCGCCGCCTCGGAGGACTCGGTCGGAGCCGCCATCTTCCGCCGCAGCCCGGGTAGCCGAGGCCCGAGAAGTCGAGCGGAGCCTGAGCGGGAACGGAGCTCGAAGGCAGCGAGGGCGGAGCCGTAGGACGCTGAGGCGAGCCCGGCGGCCCAAGGCCCTTTATAGCCTGAGAGCACGGCCGCCTGCCCCTTTGCTCCCCCCGCCGGCGGGGAGGAGCGGGACCCGGGCGGTTCTCCCTGGACGCACGTCCCAAGTGGGGAGGAGGCGCCGAGCCCCTCCGCCCACCGTGCCGCTCCCACCTGGAGGCCGTGGAGGCCTGCCCTTTTCCTCCCTCCAACCTCTGGGCCCCGCAGAGCCCGAGGAGGCGGGTCCAAACCGACCTAGCCCCGCCGTGCTCTCCCTTAGCCTGACCCGATCTCGGCCCTGGAGCAAACCCTCCGCTTTTCGCCCTTTAAATAACTCCCACTGGCGGCACCCCCTTCAGATGGATGTATGGTGTTCTTGGGAAGGAACTTTCTTCCCAAAGTTCAGAGAATTTCTTGTAGCAGCAGTGTTTCAAGTAAGTTCACAGTGAGGGGAAAAGGCAAGTATGAATAGAGGAATGCCGTTGCAAATGTTAACATCACTTCCTAACCAGAAACCTGCTAGGTTTTCCCTGCCTCGTGAACTTAACCAAAAGAGGCAGGATCCTGGAATAGTCCCACTGATACTCGGGTGCTGTGGTACTAATCTCTAGATTACCAATGGCTGAGAATTGAAAGCATAGCAAGAACGTTTCCCATTCCCCGTACCGCAGAAAGAAAGAAAAGGAAAGGCCTTTTGCCTTTGTAATTGTAACAAACTGTTAAAAATCAAAAACAAATGGGAGACCAGCCTTGAAAATTCTCTGAGCTGACCAAACCAGTGCAGTCTTACAAACAAAGCTTAATTTAGTTTAGATTGCAAGACTATGGGTCAGTTCATGCTTATGCCTTTGGAAATCACCAGCAAAACATGAACTGTTTCCTAAGACGTATTCATTGGCTTTACCATGGCTATTTCTGAACTTTTGCCAAAACCAGCCTAGATGAGAGAAATGGTATAGGGAAGACCGTTAAGTTGAAATTCAGCATGCCACTTATTAAGGAAGTGATAAAGCAAGAAATTGCTCCTTCTTTTGGCTTACAAATGGGTCTCCCCTATTGGCGCCTAAGTCATTGGTCCTTTTTAAGAATAGAGAATTGTATACCAAGAGAAATGAACCCACCAACCCAGGAATTGCCAGTCTGCTTTGTACCTAGAAACTGGAGAGACTTGAGGATATCCATCCTAGTTAGGATTTGGGTGTGGAGAACCCTAGGGGCTGTAGAGAAGGCAAGGTGTTGATCAGCCGTGCGCCTTGAATTTTAAAACATTCAAAATGTGTGTGTGTGTGTAAAGGGGTTAATGAGGACTTGAAAAATGTCTCATAACAGAGGACCTCAAAGTGAAAGAGGGGAGGACTTGGACAACCTTCATAAAGGCATGCCTTATTTTCCATAAAGATGACAACATGCAAACATTTGTCAGTATAAAACACTATGAAGCAACACTTGAAACTCAAAAGCAGGATACCCAATAGACCAACAGAACTGTATCTCCAATCCTAAACTTTTCTCAGAAATCCAGGTTCATATGGATACCAGCCTACTGAAATCTCCGCTTGGCTAAGAGACCTAAACCAGCTATCTCCAAAACACACCCTAACTCAGTCTGCTCTTCCTTTCTGCTATCACTCTTACACAGGCAGCACTTGGACTAACGTATCTTATTGGTTTCCCCTCTCCTGTTCTTTCTCCTGATCCATTCGCTAGTGTTTCTCGAGGTTTAGTGTGCATGAATCACTTGGGGATCTTATTAAAAGTAGAGACTCTTAATTCTGGGGTGGTGCCTCAGGGTCTGCAATTACAAACAGTGCAGAGGTGATGCTGCTGCAACTGCTGCTGGTTGGGGACACGGTTTGAATAGTAAGGCTCTACACAAGGAATAAATCATACAACTTTAATGTCATGCCTGTTCACTTGGAGTTAAATAGGAACCCATTACCATCCCTAAAAAGCCTTGTATAATCTGGTCCTTGTCTACCTTTCCACCACTTTCTCATCCTCTGGCTTTACTATTCTGTAGTGACTGAGTTCTTTGTAGCCTCTCAGACTTCAGGTGCCCTTCTCTCTGTTGGGAGTTCTCTTCCCAGGGCACTTCATGGCTGTTTGCTTCCCAGCATTCATTGAGGTTTCAGCATAAGAGAACTCATCTCTGAGAAGCCTCTGATTTCACTAAATAGATTTCTCAATATCCTCTATTATAGTGCAGTCTGTATTGTGCAACAGTTAACAAAATGTAGGTGCTTTTCATTTATTTGTCTCTTTTATAATATAAACTCCAAGAAAGCAGGGACCTAGTCTATCTTGTTCACTACTGAGTATTTATTGAACTCCATGTGCCAGCCACTTTCCTAGGTACTAGAGATTAGTAATGAACAATACAAGTTTCAGTTGTCAAAGATCACAGAACAGGTAAATCTCTGAGACAAAGTAGAGTATTGGTTTCCCAGAACTGAAGGGAATGGAGAGTGACTAATGGGAATGGGGTTTCTTTTAGGGGTGATGAAAATTTTCTAAAATGTATTATGCTTATGGTTGCACAGCTCTGTGGATAGATTAAGCTGTTTAATTATACATTGTAAGTAAGTGTATGATATGTGAATTACAGTTTAGTAAAACTTTTTAAAATACCAAAAAAGGATTTTTAAGTATAAATAGTATTCAATATATTCTTTAAAACTGCATGTCCCCCACCACTGAAAAATCATTAAAATTAAAAAAAAAAAAAGAAAAATGGAAAACCAGAGAGATGTGTCCAAACTAGAAAGAGAAGTAAAAAAGAAGTAACTTTAAATAAAAACCAGGAGTAGATAAGGGAAAAAGTGATTCTGCGAAGACAAAGGAGAAATTTCAGAATTTCTGAAAAACCCAGTATTTTTGGTTCTTTGATTTCCTCATGTAGGCTTTGACCTCAGGTTTGCACCTTCATGGCATAAAATGACTGTCACAGCTCTAAACATTTTCTTATAAGGCCACATCTAAAGGAAAGAAAAATGAGTGTTTATTCTGTGCATCTTTGCCTAAGGGAAAACTTGATATTTCTTTGGCTAAAACTAGGTCACATACCCACCCTTAAACTACAGACATAGAGGAATGTGACTACCATGACTTGTTTAAATCATGTGATTCACTTCTTGAATTGGATTCACCTTCCCTTAGTGCATTGCTACCCAACATCTGAATAAAATGGTGATTCAGTTCACATGGAAAAAGGATAATCATGTCTGCTACATCTTTCTTTGTTATCCTTCCTAGATCCACTATCCCTGAAACTTGCCAATGTTATTAAATATCTTGTCCCTTTATAATCGAGTTTACCATACTTACATGGGAAAACTTTAAACTAGAATGAACTGATTTTATTAAATGTATTAGGGTAGCATTGGTTAATAAAATTATATGAGTTTCAAGTGTACAGTTCTGTAATATATCACCGTATGTTGCATTGTGTGTTCACCCCCCAAGTCAAATCTCCTTCGGTCACCATATATTTGACACTCTTTCCTCTTATTCTACCTCCCTCAGTCCCCCTTTCATTTTGATAACCACTAAATTGTTGTCTGTGTCTATGCATTTTTGTTTGTCTTGTTCGTTTGTTGCTTTCAGTTTTATATCCCACATATGAGTGAAATCATATGGCTCTCAACTTTTTCTGTCTGACTTATTTTGCTTAGCATGATAATCTTAAGATCCATCCATGTTGTCGCAAATGGCAGTATTTTATCTTTTCTTATGACTGAGTAATATTCTATTGTATATATGTACCACATCTTCTTTAATCATCTGTCAAAGGACATTTTGGTTGTGTTCATGTTTTGACCACTGTAAATAATGCTACAATTAACATAGGGGTACATGTACCTTTACAGATAAATGTTTTCAGATTTTCTAGGTAGATACCCAGAAAAGGGATTACTGGGTCATGTGGTAATTCTATTTTAAATTTTTTGAAGAATCAGTTGATTTGCGTTCTCCATTTCTCTATCCAGACTGCTGGGGAATACAAAAAAATTATATAACTATAGAAACTAATTTCACTAAAACCCCTTCCTAATCCACAATTTTATAGGCCATACACTACATATGGTATGCCCAACCAAGAGGGCAAATGAGGCCATTTGCCCAAAGGAAGGAGAAATTTTTCCTTTGTGCAAAGGTGCCTCCCCCTTATCAAGCTATGAATCCTTAGGTGTGTGTCCACCAAAAAAAGGCACTTCTTTCCAATCTACAGAAGGGTATAGTACAGTCATGTACTTAACGATGGGGATACATTCTGAGAAATGAGTCATTAGGCAATTTTGTCATTGTGCGAACATCGTGGTGTATTTACAGATTACCGAGGTGGTATAGCCTACTGCTGTTACTGTATGTACAATACTATACTTTTATACAACTGACAGTGCTGCAGGTTTGTTTATACCAGTGTCACCACAAACACATGAGTAATGTGTTACCTGTGATGTTAAGACAGCTACGATGTCACTAGGTGATAGGAATTTTTCGGCTCCATTATAAAATTTGATGGAAGCACTCATATATGTGGTCAATCACTGAACAAAATGTCTTTATATGGCACATGACTAAGCACAACTTGTTTCATTGTGTTTCACTTTATCGTGCTTTGCAGATACTGACTTTGTTTTTTACAAATCGAATGCTTGTGGCAACGATGCATCAAGCAAGTCTATCATCACCATTTTCAACAGCATTTGTTCACTTCGTATCTCTCACATTTTGGTAATTCTCACAATATTTTAAAATCTTTCATTGTATTTGTTATGATCTGTGATCAGTGATCTTTGATGTTACTATTGTAATTGTTTTGGAGAGTCACAAACTGTACCCCTATACAACAGCAAACTTAATTGATAAATTTTGTGTGTATCCTGACTGCTCCACCAATTAGCCATTCCCTCATCTCTTTCTCTCCTGGGACCTCCCTGTTCCCTGAGACACAACAATATTGAAATTAGGCCAATTAATAACACTACAATGGCTTCTAAGTGTTAAGTAAAAGGAAGAGTCACATGACTTTCACTTTAAATCAAAAACTAAAAATGATTACGCTTAGTGAGGAAGGCATATTGAAAGCTGAGATAGGCAGAAAGCTAAGCCTCTTGTGCAAACAGTTAACCAAGTTGTGAATGCAAAGGAGAAGTTCTGCAAGGAAACTAAAGGTGCTACTTCAGTGAACACAGGAATGATAAGAAAGACAAACAGCCTTATTGCTGATATGGAGAAAGTTTTAGTGGTCTGGATAAAAGATCAAACCAGTCACAATATTCCCTTAAATCCAAGCCTAATTCAGAGCAAAGCCCTAACTCCCTTCAATTATATGAAGGCTGAGAGAGGTGAGGAAGTTGCAAGAGGAAAGTCTGAAGCATCACAGGTTGGTTAGTGATAAAGGAAAGATGCTATCTCCATCATAAAAGTGCCAGGTGAAGTAATGAGTTATCCAGAACACCTAGCTAAGGTAATGAAGGTGGCTACACTGTAAACAAGAGACACTTGGTGTATATGAAACAGCCTTATATTGGAAGAAGATGCCACTAGGACTTTTCCTAGCTAGAGAGGAGACATCAACACCTGGCTTCAAAGCTTCAAAGGACAGGCTGACTTGCAGGTGCTAATGCAGCTGGTCACTCTTAAGTTGCAACCAATGCTCATTTACTATTTTGAAAATTCTGGGCCCTTAAGAATTATGCTAAATCCACTCAGCCTGTGCTCTATAAATGGAGCAAAAAACCCTGAATGACAGCACATCTGTTTACAACATGGTTCACTAACTATTTTAGACCCACTGTTGAGACCTGCTTCGAAAGAATGCCTTTTGAAATATTACTGCTCATTGACAGTGCCCCTGGTCACCCAAGAACTCTGATGATGTACAACAAGATTAATGTTTTCATGTCTGCTAGCAGAACAACTACCACTACCTATTTTAGTAGCTTAAATGGTGGTCCCCAAAAAGATATGCCATGTCCTAATTCTCAGAACCTGTGAAAGTTACCTTATTTGGCCAAAGGGTCTTTGCAGATGTAATTAAGTTAAGGACCTTGAAATCAACTTGGATTATCTGGTGTGGTCCTAAATCCGATAATAGTGTCCTTAGAAGAGAGACACAGACACGCAGAAAAGAGGAGGAGACAATGTGACCTTGAAGGCAAGATTGGAGAGAGACAGCCACAAGACCTCTAGCATTTATATTTAGCAAAGGCAATACTATAGCAAAGAAGAGTGATGTGTTTCATATACAATGCTTTCCAATAATCTAGTACAAAAGTAAGAAGGTGTTAAGAGCTTGAGGATGGCTCCCACACCCTCAGGAAAAAAAATAGTGCCACTATGTCAGTGAAACCTGATTTAAACACTAACATGGAGCTGAGGTTTTCTAAAGGAATCCTCTAGCCAAGGACCACTGTATTCCACACACAAATGCTAGTATACAAATGCTTGCAACCAATCCACAAAGAGAAAAATGCAGAAAATGAGAAAAAGTGTTTAGAAATTTCAATATCAATTTGAGTGATTTTATGTTTGAAAAATGTAAATGTAAAAAGTTAGAACTTGTACTTGGTATTCTTAAATTTTTGTTTCTCTACAAAATTATTTTAACTTTATTTTATGAAGCTATTAATCCATTACTGATTGTAGGAGGAAAAAATTGTTTTTTTCCTTTATCACCGATGCTTTGATAAGCTTTGCTCTAGATAGAAATAGACCTTTTCTCAGAAGATTCTTTATCTGTGCAAGTGTCTTGATGAGTACATACTAGACACTCTCAAATTCTCACTGAAAATATTATACTGAATTGGAACATTTTAGTAATAAAATTACAATTTATATTTTACATGTTCAAGGTCAAAGCTAAATTATTGAAGTAGAGTCAATCTATTCAAATTGCATTATAAAATGACCACGCCAAATTATTTAAAGATAAACACAAATTGTAAAGTATGGGGAAGTTGGCTAGGATAGCACCCTGTTAAATATTGTTTAGGTCGAGGGCCGGCTGAGTGGCTCAGCTGGTTAAGAGTTGGCTTGGGACACTAGCTCTGAGCAGCAGGGCTGCGGTTCGGATCCCACATTGAGGGCCAGTGATGCTTCCCCTTTACAGCTAAGATGATGAACAACAGCTCAACCTAGAGCTGGGCTGCTGTGAGTTGCTGGCAATGGTGTAGGTTGCAGCGGGGCTGCAGTGGCCTGCCGTGAGCTACGTAAGTGGCTGGCAGCCAACGTGAGCTGCCAAGAGCCACTGTGAGCGGCCGACCAATGACCAGCGACCAATTGCCTCACCCAGGAAGAGCACAATGATCATACCAACATGGGGCAGTGAAGCGAAGTCCTTCACAAGTAGACTGAAGAACGAAAACAGCAATTTGTCTACCTGTCTGTTCCCCTTCCCCTATTCCCCAACGCTGTTCCCCTCACCCCAATTCCCCAGTAAAATCTTTTATATATATGTAAAAGATATATGTATATAGTTTAGGTCAAAATGTCCTCAGAGCTGCACAGGCCGAGTGTGCTGACAATAAGGAAATCGGAAAGGATGACTCAAAAGGCTAGAAAAATGCCCATTTACTAAAGCAGAATAATCTGGGTGCTTTAATCATAAACCCAGACACTCCATTTTCCCCTGTAGAACATGAAGTTCTAACGTTAATGTAATTTTTCGTGATTTTTTTGCTGGCTTTTAAAAACATTTTTATTAAAGCTAACATAAAATATTAGTTTCAGGTGTACATCAGTTATTCAACAGCACCCACCTGGCACTATACAGTTATTACCTCATTATTGATTATATTCCCTATGCTGAAGAAGTGATCACCATGATAAGTCCAGCAACAATCTGACACTGTACTGTGCTATCACAATTTTATTGACTATATTCCCTATGCTATACATTATACCCCCAAGACTTATTTGTTTTATATCTGGAAGTTTGATCTTCTTTTTATCTTGTCCCACCTTTTTAAGTTTTCAATTACAGTTGACGTTCTATATTACTTTATATTAGTTTCAGGGTGTGTCATCCTTGGAGGTGGCTGGGTGATGGTCCAGCTCATTTCAAAGCTGGCCACTGGAATACAAGCTCCAGGGCCACCTGGGAGGGGACCCACTGGAAGTCAAATTCAGCCACAGCCAGTGGTGCCCCACCTGGGGCCACCCAGCAGAAGTCACAAAGAAATCCACAAATGGCCACCACCTGTGCCATGTTTGGAAGTGCCTTGAGAAGCCAAGCCGCAAACCAAGGCTGGCTGCCACTAGTGCTGAGCTTAGAGCAGCTCAGATAGAGATAGGGGACATGCTCAAGCCAGATGCTGCTTGTCTGTGCTCCACGAACTTCTGAGAAACCCTAGGAATATCTGTAGCATGAGCCAAGTTAGGCCGTTTGTATAAAAAAGCCACTGGAAGCAGCTCCAAAAGTTGGGCAGGAAGGAGTCTTGAATCACCAGGGTGTGGCAAATGATGGGCATTAGCCAACTTGATAGAGACCCACATATGGTGGCCACCTGTATCTATATGCAGGGAAGGAGGAGAGCTCAACAAAGAAACATTGGCTTTTGCCAAAAGCTCCTCTAAGAGAAAGCTGCCCCTCCAACCCCTGTCCTGAAGCCAGACAATTCAGTTACCCACCATATGTCCATGCCGACTCTCCAGCTGCTGCCCCAGTGCTGGAGCTCAGAGCCAGTGGTTCGTTCGGTGACCCCATGCGTGGGCTCTAAGAGGAGCACCTGGGACTCCAGCCACCCACTGTCTCACTCAGCCACAATCTCCACTGGTTTTCACAACCAGAAATTATGGGGACTTCTATCCCTGGGACTGAAACCCTGGGCTGGGGAGGAGCTGGGACCCCTTGCTTCTCTGCAGGGTAGGGGGGAGGGGCGGTAACTTCACAGTTGAGATATTCCTCCCAGTTTTTAGTGGTCACACGCAGGTGTGGGACCAGCCCGTTCTGTGTCTCTGCCACTCCTACCAGCCTTGAGGTGGCTTCTTCTGTCAGTTGTAGGTCTTCAGTCCTACAAGATTTTAGATGATTCTTGGTGATGGTTGTTTTGTAGTTTAGCTGTAATTTTGATGTGGTCGTGAGAGAAGGTAGCACAGCATTTACCTACTGTGCCATCTTGACCAGAAATTCCTTTGCTCCATATTTTGTACTTCAAACAGCTGAGTTCTAGTCTCAGCTGTGCTATTTATGCGCCATATGACCATGGGCAAGTCACTTTTGGAACCTCAGTTTCAGCTTCTATAATATAGATATAGTAAAGCACGTCATTGGGAAGATATGACATTAAAATATAATAATATCAAAGTTACCACAGGAAGGATACCAGCCCACGGCAACTCAATTTAGGGAGGAGGAAGCAGAGTTGTACAACTATGGCTGAACCTAATAAAAGTTACAGCAGGTGATGCGCCTCTACTCTGCCTTCACCCCAATAGGAGGGCTTGGTGTAGTTCTCTAATTGTGCCACTCACAGGACATAAAGCTCTGCTAATATTGGGGTGAGTTATAATTATGATGGATTATAATGATTTAGAATACTGCTCTGTAAAAATTAACAACAGTCATCTTCAAAATGAGCCTTGCATCATTACATTTTTAAATTCTATATAGCCTATAATGGTGATTTTTTGCTCAAGAGAATTCTCTTTTAAACTATATTATTGGAGAAAAAAGAAGTTAACCTAATTTAACTTTGAAAAACGCTGTTTGACTGGATACTGTAAGATTAAAAACAATAAGAACTGTACATAAATTCTGTATTCTAGTTGGTAAATTTATTTTTCACAGGGTTATGGAATAGGAATTCTGAGGCTACTCTACATGTGTACTATGGATGGTTGAACAAATTAGTAAATAAACTTGTAGATAATGGGAACCTTGTTTCTCACTGTCAGTGATAGAAGTTACAAATAAGTAGAGGGGGAAAGATGGAATAAACATTGTTGTTCTGAATTAGAGTCAGAGATAGCAATATGAAATCAGGTACACACACACACACTAGATTGAAATGTGTATATACACGAGTATGTATCACACATATATTTCTTAGCTCTGTCTGCTGAGAGGACAGAGAAGCAGTGACAACAAGATATCCAGCACCCAGATCTTAGTTTCTAAATACGATTCTCCAATTAACAGAACCAGGGCTCCTTGAAGAAATGGTTGATTCTAGGGTTGGGTAGGGAAAAAACAAGTTGAGCCTGGAACATTTTAGAGGAGGGGGAGGGGGAGAGAAGGAGGGAAAGGAGAAGGAAGAAGAAGAAGAAAGAAGAAAGGGAAGAAGAAGAGATGGGGGGATGTCAAAGTGATACAGAAAGTGTCCCAAATGGTCAAAGCAAGAATCATAGGAACAACAAAATAAATAACGGTAGTATTGAACTCTTAGTAGTACTAGTATTTATAAACCAGAAGAGCAAACTAAATATCCATGAGTACACCCTAATGTATATAGTTGATTGAACAAACAATGTGGGAGAAGCAAAAAGTCTTCCTTCAGAAAAATTCTAAATAATTTATGTAGAGCCTCCTCCCTCCAGGATGTGTGTGTGTAGCTTAATTCTTCTCAACTGGAATGTTGGCTGAACTTTATTGCCTCTGAATAATAGGATATGAAAAGAGAAAAACAGGAAAATGGAGAAAAGTGGAGAAACCTGTCAGACTCCACCTTAAGCAAGTGATCAAAGTTGACACTACAAGTTATAAGATATGTTCATACTATATACCCCTTGATATGATATAATGAAAAGTACACTTCACCTCTGAGGTATTCTTCCAAAAATTTCTTGAGAATTCCCAATTGTGAATAAATATCAGACAAAACCAAACCAAACAATGTTCTACAAAATACCTGGTCAATACTCTTAAAAATTGCCAAGGTCATGAACAATAAGGAAAGACTGGGAAACTAAGGAATTAAAAGAAACTAGGATACATAATAATTAAAAGTGGTGTCCTGGAATGAATTCTGGAATAGAAAAAGATAAACTGTTCATGAAATCTGCAGTTTGGTTAATAGTATTATACCAATGTTAATTTCTTAGTTTTGATAAATGTCCTTGTATAAGATATTGGTACTACAGGAAATTGGATGAAGGTGCATGGGAACCCTTTGTACTGTCTCTGCAACTTTTCTATAAATCTACAATTATTCCAAAGTAATTGTTTTTAAATTTATAGTGTGAACTATGAACTATGATATTTGTTGACTTCAGATAGAAAATACTTGCAGATTACAAAAACTATTTTTCTATAATTTTAAATTTTTTCTAAAAGAAAAAAAATATTGCCATATACAATTCCTCCCTTTTCCCCTCTGGTATTTAGTAGTTACACAAACCTTAGTTGATGTGAATGAAAATATAATATTTTAATAATGTCATAGTTAATAAAAAATTCCTAACCCTTCTAGTGAAATTAAGTGTAATGGGTTTTCTGAGGTTCTATTAACTCTTTGAGTTTACAAGGCTGCCACTTAGTTATCTGATGGCATAGCATTCTGAGAAATTTAAAGGAACTGCTACACATACCTAATTAATCCTTACAAAGTTGAGATAATCTGATTCATTAAAAGAACAATGTGTGCCTGGCACTGAAGTAGAAATTTTTAATTACCATTTTGTACTTTGCCGATAACTTGATCTTTAGTGAAAAAAAGTGACTGTCTAAGTAATGTACACAAAGTTTAAAGCACAGAGCTTCAGGAAATACGGGAAATCACAGATAAATGACCTAAATTTTAAGAATTTATTTTTCTCATTTTGACATAATTTTCCCTAGACTATTTGATTTTTAACATGATTTTAATAGAAACTCCTCATTCTGGCTATTTTTCTAACTAGTTATATATAATTTCATTCAGTAGCTAACACAAATTTTCATCAAACATTGAGTCACTTAAGCCACTGAGTACTTTCTTTGAAATTGCTTTCTAATCTGAGTTAATTCTCTCAATATTTACTTTCATCTATAATTCGAATGTTTCTATCTTTTCTAGAAAGTTTTTCTATTTTTCAAAAATTTTTTCTTCTGTTTTCTTTTATTAGCACTTGTAATCATACGTTTTACACTTGAAAGGACTCACAGTGTTAAAAGAAAATACAGTGAAACCTAGGTTATTTACCTAATACTGGTACTAGAGGATTTTTTTTTAAAGATTCTGTCCTTCCGTAAAATTAACAATCTAGGTGTAAACTTATTTCTATCAAAACTATTTTTGAGAACTTTTTCAGAGATAATGAATCTTGCAGATATTGCTGCATGCCCACATTCATGGTTACCTCCTAAATTAAGTCTCATGTGAAGAGGTTACATTTCCTAGGCTCAATATTTTATGACAGGGTTTATTATTTCACCTGACTCAAAATTCTATTAGTTATACTGTACTGTTGATCTTAAAAAAGTTGTTTGACAAAGAAAGGTTGAAACTTTTCCTTAGTAGGATGAGGTCAGAAAATTCTTTAAGATGTAAGAACATCTCCAATATAAGAGGATTGCAGAGGCTGGATTTGAGGTACACACTTCCGTGAAATTATCACTACTTATTAAATGACAGATAACTCTGGCAGCATCCAGGGTTGTTTTTTCTTTTTCTTTTTATTTGTTTGTTTGTTTATTTTTAGTGAGCAGTATTTGGAATAGAACTTCTTGCTCATTAAAATCAGTACTTCTCCAGAGTAGGAGAATGTAGTTTAAATTACAAGTGAGGCGGCAGATTGGAGGAGGGGCGTGGTCACTTTGAGAGGTAAAAAGTATAACTATTGCACTGTGTTGTACAGCTGAAACTAATTTAAAACAAATGTGTATTTCACAGTTAAAAAAAGAAAAAGAAAGAAAGTAACATTTTTGCACATTCAAAAAAAGATTTACATATGTATTTGTATGCAGAAAAACAAAACAAAACTTCGATTTAATGTTTTACTGTAAGCTGGCTTTTCTACAGAAGAATTCTGTATAGAGTTTCTTAATCTTCCTTTGTGGCACTTCGCCACTATTAAGATCAGCTGGGACTTCCGCTTCAGTTCACCTGGAATAACAACGACAAGATTTACCCTCCTGCATGGAACAACAACAAAAATATCAAATCAAGGCGCTGGGCATCAAGAAGCTAGAGAAAGCGATCTCAGAGAGATGAAAAACAAATGAAGTGAACCCTGTAAATGTCCTAGCTTAGGTGAAAGAATTTCCAAGTCAAGGTTCAGGGAAGAGGAACACAAGCAGAACCTGGCCTGAGGAAGTAGAAGCTGAGGTCTAGGGATAATAAGAATACTAGAGAACTGGACTGGGAAATAACCTAGAGTCATGCAGAAGGTCCCTGCTGAGTATTTCATAAAGTACTTATTTCTGTTTGCACTTGACGAAATTGCCAGAGACTGCAACAGAACCACCCCCAAAAAATTAAACGGAACAGTGCTTAACACTTACATGGGGCAAGGAAAAGTATCTGTTCCTATAGACCAGCGGTTCTCAATCTTTCACAGGGGTTCACCTAAGACCATCGGAAAACACATATTTTCGATGGTCTTAGGAACCGAGACACCGCTCCTCTACTCCTCTCCAGGCAGGTCCACCCACATGCAAATCCGCCCACATACGAGTACCCGCCTGTGAAAGGGTCGTTGGACCCCCAAAGGGGTCGCTACCCACAGGTTGAGAACCGCTGCCATAGACAGATTATAAAACAACTCATAATTCCTGTAGCATTGGGTAGAGTACTCAGGAAGGTCTAATTTCAGGAGGGGGGTGGGAATTAGTTCTATGGTGGATACTTTTCTGCAACCACCTAACAAGTCATAAATGCAAGACCCTAAAGGGTCTGTTTCCATGTAACTTAATGGCATACATGAATGAACCTTAAGAATATTTATAGGAATAAGAAAACATCCATTCAACAAGTAAAATCCACAAATTCTGGCATCCAATCTAAGATTTGCAGACATGCATACAATAAAGCAGGAAAACGTGACCCATATTGAGGAGAATAATCAATCCATCAAAACTGACCTAAAACTTACACACGTTAGAATTACCAGATCAAAGAACATAAATACATTTATTATAACTGAAATATAATATATATGTGTAAAAAGTTAAGTAGAAATATGAAAAAGACTTACATCAAACTTCTAGAGATGAAAACAACAATATCCAAAATCAAAATTTAGGGTATTGAAGAAATAGCAATAAAAACTATCCAAAATTTAAAACAGAAGCAATAATGTTTTTTAAAAGAACATAAAGAACACCAGTAAGCTGTGGAATAACTTCAAGCATCCTTTTATATAAGCAATTGAATCCGTGAAATAATGAAAAGAGAGGGACACACAAAGAAATTTGAAAAAATGGTGGCCAAAATTTTCCAAATTTTATGAAGATTCAACACCCACATTGCAAGAAGATAAATGAGCCTTAAGCACAAAAAATGTGAAGAAAACTACACCAACACACTTCATAATGAAATTGCTGAAAACTAGACATAAAGGGAAAAGTCCTAAAAGCAGCCAAAGGAAAAACGACATATTGGGTACAGACAACCAAAAATAAGGAAGGCAGCAGATTTCTCATTGGAAAAAATCAAACAGTGGAGCAACTTTTTTAAAGATACGAAATAAAAGATTGACAACCTAGAGTTTAATACTCAGTGAACATATTGTTAAAAAATAAATGCAAAAAACCCCCCCATAGATCAGATATACAAAGGTTGACAGAATTCATTTTGAGGAGACCTACAATACAAGAAATTTGGCAGGCAAATAAAAAATGATATCAGAGGAAAATATGCATCTAAAGTGAAAAAGCACCAGAAAAGATAACTACACTGGTAAAAAACAATTTTTTCCTTGTAATTTAAATTTCTTCAAAAGATAATTGACTGTTTAAACACAATAATTACAATGTTTTGTATGTTTTAAATGTGTATAAGTAAAATGAATTAAAAATCATAGAAAGATTGAAAGTAGAAATTGAAGTAAATGATCGTCAACTTACAGATACATAGAGTGGTATAAAAGCACTGGAAGGCAGGGTGTGATAAGTTAAAGATGTATACAATAAACCTTAACACAATCAATAAAAAACAAAACAAAGAGGTATGACTAATAATCCAATGAAGGAGATGAAATAGGATCACTAAAAATAGTCTAAAAGAAGGCAGAAAAATGAGGAAAGCAGGAAAAAGAAAAAGGACAAGAAGAAAACAAATAGATGATAGACTTAAACCTGGCTATATCAAATTAATATTAAATATAATAGTTTCAGACATTGTAATTAAAAAGAGATTGTCAGATTGGGTAAAAGAAGAAAACCCAACTCAATACTGTCGATAATCAATTCACTTTCAATGTAAATATACAAAAATATGCTATGCTAACACTATTCAAAAGGAAGCTGGAGCCGCCACACTGATATCAGAGTATATTTCAAGGCAAATATATTGCTGGGACAAAAAAGATAATTTCATAATTATAAATGGATCTATTCATCAAAAAGACACAATAATCCTAAATATTTGTGCCTCTAATAACAGATTTTTAAAATATGTACATAATACAAAAACTGATAGAACTGCAAGAAGAAATTGACAAATTCTAGTTGGAGGTTTCAATTCAATACTCTTCTCTTAGCATATATAAATAAAAATCAATAACTATAGAATAGCTGAACAACAATATTCAACACACTCAACCTAATGGGCATTGCTATAACACTCTATCCAACAATAGTTGAAGGCATATTCTTCCAGTGCACATTGAAAATTTACCAAGATAGACTAAATTATGGACAATAAAAAGAAGTCTCAATAACATTAAAAGGATTAAAGTTAAAAAGATTGTGTGCTCTAACCACAATGGAATTAAATGAAAAACGACAAGAAAAACATATCTAAAAAATTCCCAGGGCCGGCCGAGTGGCGCAAAGGTTAAGAACTGGCTTGGGATGCCAGAGGGCCCCAGTTCGGATCCCACATATGAGGGCCAGTTACACTGCCCTCCAAAAAAAAATTTAAAAATTCCCAAATGTTTGATAATAAATAACATACTTCTTTTTTTTTTTTTAATTTGGGGAATTGGGGGAGGGGAACAGCGCTGGGGAATCAAGGGAAGGGGAACAGACAAGCTGCTGTCCTTTTGTTCTTCAGTCAGGTTGTGGAAGACGTTGCTGCACTGGCCCATGTTGGTATTATCATTGTGCTCCTCCCCGGTGAGGCAGATTGGCGGCCAGCCTCTGGATGGCTGCTCACCGTGGCTCTTGGCAGCTCATTCCTGCTGCCCGCTGCTCGCGCTGGCTGCAGGCCACACACGGTAGCTTATGGCAGCCCACTGCATCCTCACTGCGGCCTATACCGTCGCCGGCAACTCACAGCAGCCCAGCTCCAGGTCAAGCTGTTGTTCACCATCTTAGCTGTAGAGGGCAGAGTCACTGGCCTTCATGTAGGATCCAAACCGGGGCCCTGCTGCTTAGAGCTGGTCCCAAGCCAGCTCTTAACCAACACACCACTCAGCCGGCCCAACATACTTCTAAATAATACAGAGATCAAAGAAGAAATCAAAACAAAATTAAGAAATGTTTTAGACTAAATGAAAATAAAACACAGTATAACAGGATATTTGGGATGCCACTAAAGCAGCACTTAGGAGGAAAATGTATAGCACTAAACACCTGTGTTAGAGAAAGCTCTCAAATCAGTGACTTCAGCTTCCACTTTAAGAAATTAGAAAAAGAATACCTAACTAAACCAAAGTAGAAGAAATTAAAAGATCAAAACAGAAGTAATGAAATAAAAAACAAAGTCAACAGAGGAAACCACAAAAACCAAAACCTAATTCATTAAAAAATTGATAAAATTGGTAATTTTTAGAAAATTAGCAAATAGTGTCCAACAATATGTTAAAAGGATAATATATCATGAATAAGAAGAGCTTACCTAAGGAATGCAATGTTGATTTAACATTTATAAATTAATAATTTATAATTTACAATATTAAAAATGTAAAATGAAAAATCATGTGACCATCTCCATAAACACAGAAAAAGAATTTGACAAAATCCAACATCCATTCCTGAGAAGAATTCTCAAAAAAGTAAAAAGAAACTTTTCTCAACCTAATAAAAGTCATCAACAAAAATCCTTCAGCTAACACACTTATGGTGAAAGACTAGATGCTTTCCCCCTAAAATAAGGGACAACACAAGGAAGTCCATTGTCAGCATTTCATTCAATATTGTACTGTAAGCTCTGGGCAGTACAAACAGGGAAGATTTTTTAAAATCATCCACATTGGAAAGGAAGAAAAAAGTCTTGTCTGTCTGTCTGTATTCAAAAATTATGTGATTGTCTATATAGAAAATTAATGGAAAATGCAAAAAGTTACTAGAACTAATAAGTAAAGTTATATGATAAATAAGATTGAAATACAAAAATCAATTGTATTTCTGTACACTAGCAACAAAAGGGAGGGAAATTTTGTTTTAATTGCAACTACAATAGTATCAAATATGAAGTACTTAGGGATAAATCTGGCAGAATATGTGCAAGGTCTGTTCACTGAATATTGCTTCAACAAATTAAAGAACATGTAAATAAATGTAGAGACATACCATATTCAATGATAAGGAAAAACAATATTGTTAAGATGTCAAATCTCCCCATACTAATCTATAAAATCAATGCAATTACAATTAAAATCTCAGCAGACTTTCTTTTTTTCAAGATATTGTTAAATCAATTCTAAAAAATCTCACATAGAAATACAAAGGACTTGGAATAACCAAAATAAATTTTAAAAAGAAGAATAAATGTGGAGGACTGATAGTACCTGATTTGCAAAGCTATAAAGCTATATTTATAAAGGCAATGTGGTATTGGGGCAAAGACAAATAGACGATTGGAACAGAATTGACAGTCCAGTAGTAGACTCAGGTCTATGTCAATAATTTTTTGACAAAGGTTCAAAGACAATTCAGTGAAGAAAGGATAATCTTTCAATAAATGATACCCGAATAATTGGATTGGCATCTGTAAAGGAAATGAACTTGATTCCATATTTTTCACTGAATACAAAAATCATCAAAGAGAATCATAGAATTAATTTTTAAACCTAAAACTATAAAAAGTGTAGAAGAAAACATAGTATAAACCCTTCTGACCTTCGCTTAGGCAAATATTTCTTGGATTCAAAGGCAAAAGCATGGTCCATAAAAAAACATGTTGATAAACTGAACTTAATAAAATTAAGTACTTATGTTCTTTGAAAAAAAAACACTCTTAAAAGAATGAAAGACATAGGCTAGAGGAAAATATTTGCAAAGAATTTATCTAATAAAGACTGTATTCAGAAGCTCAGTAATAAGGTAGTTTGACTTCTGAGCTCACTCTCTAATCTTCTGCCTCCTGGACAGTATAAACAGTGTTATAGAGTCATCAAGTAGACTAACTAGGCTGCAGTGATACATTTATATAGGGAAACTAAGCTGCAACATCAAGTTCAAGCATGAGGCATGCTGGAACCAGGAAGTAACCCTGGAAATGGCAGAAAAAAGTGATCCAGAGTCATAGGTGACTGGGAACATTTACCTAGTTAGGTTGTGTAAATAGCTTTGACCAGTCCAGTAAGCTGTTCAAGGCACAGGGTCTGTAGGCTGCAGCACATATAGTTGTATTTCATTTCTGTGTGTGTGTGAGGTGGGGTGCCTTTCAGTGGCAATGGGAGGCTCTATAGAGAGGAGTGATGAGGAGATAATTGGAGATGCATCACGGCTTGTGGGATCTGTGTGTTCAACTTCCAATCCCAGGCCATGTCTGGAGCAGATGCTACAGTATGTAGCTCAACTGGGGTATAAGGTCTTTGCAGAGAGAATTTCCTTTAAGGGCTTTTCCTCAAGGAAACTAAGTACTATGTGTGGATGTGGGCTCAGGTTTGAAGATTTGGGACAAACCTACCCTTAGAAGACTGATGCAGAAGAGCCAAAAAAGGAGACAGAGGTGTTGAAAAAGGTAGAAGAAAACAAGAATATTTATAGATATCAAGGAAAGGGAAAGATTCAAAGCAGATTTCTTTGAAAGCTATAGAGAAGTCAAGAAGCGGACATTAAGAATTGATGATTTCATGATTATTTGTGACCTGTAAGAAGGCAGTACCAGCAGAGTGGTAGCATAGGAACTGGTTGTTATGGAGACAAACTTAGCTAAATAATAGCAATGCAGAGGTAGTTGTTTAGTGTTTATAAGAACTTGAACTCTGAAATCAGGTTGTCCAAGATAAAAATGTAAAAATGCTGCAGCTTTGGGCCAATTGTTTAGTCCCTCTATCTAAACTAAATGAATATAATAATAATAGCTACATCGTAAGTTGTAAAGACAAAGTAAAAACTGTGTCACAGATAAGTGTTTGATAAATATTAGCATTTATTAAAATCATAGCTAGTTGAGAAGTTTGGGCTCTGAAAGGCAGAAGATAAGTAAATGGATTTCCCTTTTCTCTGGGTCACACCTTTTATGGAGAAAAGTAAGGACCCATGTGACTATAACAACAGGGATCTCATCCTAGATCAGAGATGTTTTTATTTTTATTTTTATTGAGATGAGAACTCCATCAGCTTTCCATCTTTTTCCCTTGACTCCTGAGTCAGAAGAGATTTCTCAGTAGCTCCCTTTTGCAAGATTCCCAGATGACTCACCCAGTAGCTATCCCTGATGTTTGCAACCCTTTCTGTGCTTTTTCTCTGCCCCATAGATGCCACTGATTCTCCTAATTGCTGAGCACTAAGATGAGGTGGCACAGAATGAAGGCTATAAGAAGATTGTACTAGTAAGAACATAATTTTAAATATAAATATTTGTATTAACCTAGGTCACTATCAATAACAATTATTCATAGAAAAGAATATATTTTCATTACTATATTTATTTTTAAAAATGTTCATAAGAAGAATATCGACCCCCCAGAATAAATTCATTCTTGTGATTATTCTGTCTTATGCCCTTCAATTTTGCTAATCAGCACCTCAGCCTTCCACTCTAGTAATAGGTAGGGTAAAGGCACAAGTAAATATTCCCGGGCCGGCCGAGTGGCGCGATGTTTAAGAACTGGCTTGGAATGCCAGAGGGCCCCGGTTCGGATCCCACATATGAGGGCCAGTGACACTGCCCTCCACAGCTAAGATGCTGAAAAACAGCTCAACCTGGAGCTGGGCTGCTGTGAGTCGCTGGCGACGGCGTAGGCTGCAGCCCCTGTTGCAGTGGGTTGCCATGGGCTACCGTATGTAGCCAGCAGCCAGCGTGAGCGGCCAGCAGCCGCAGTGAGCGGCCGTCCAGAAGCCGGCGACTGATCTGCCTCACCCAGGAAGAGCGCAATGATGGTGCCAACTTGGGCCAGTGAAGCGACGTCCTCCACAACTAGACTGAAGAACAAAACGACAGCAACTTGTCTTCCCCTTCCCCCAATTCCCCAGCACTGTTCCCATTCCCCCAATTCCCCAATAAAAAATCTTAAAAAAAAAAATTCCCACAAATACTTTATGTAATCACAATAAAACAAAATAGTGAAACAAGTGAATTCTGTAAATTAATCAGTTTGTGAATTGGACTCTGGTAAATTGTGTTCTTGACCTGCACTTGGGTTTGTTGAGTTTCCTTTGAATCCTTGAAAGACATTTCCTTTTTTTATTTAAAGTAGTTTAAGTTGAGTTTTTATTACTTGTTTTCAAAAAAACGTTGACTAACACATACCCTCACATCTGGTTCCTTTCCATATATGCATATAAACATGTTTCACATCTTCCCTTTGATTGTCAAAATTCTTAAATGAGTTTATATTCTATAAATCCATTACCTCTCTTCTCAGTCATGGTTAGTGGTTTCCATCTGTACTATACTGCCAAAACTCATCTTACCACTGTTGTCAGTGAGTTCCATGCCAATAAATCCAGTAGAACAATTCGAGTTTTTATCTAGCTTGGTTTTTCAACAGCATTTGATACTGTTGACCCTCACTCTGAAAACTCTTCCCTTGGTTTATTTAATAAAATTTTTTCTAGATTTTTCTTCTACTGATCTGGCCATACCTTTATGATCTCTATCACCTCTTTCTTTCCTACCTGATCCTTAAATATCACAGTTCCTCTAGAATTTTTCCCCATTTCTGTTTTATTTTTTCCTGTAGTTTTTTGCTTTGTTTTCAGAAATGTTATCACCCAGTTGCTCAAGAGAGAAAATTGGGACTCATGCAGTCATCCTTGATGGCTTCATTTTCTTCATGGTCCTTATTAATCATAAAGAGCTTACCTCCAAATTACTCTTAGGTTTATCCACTTTCCCCAGCTTTACTGCCAATCATCATGCTCTGATTCCCAGCAACATGGTTGCAACTGGACCATGGCAATGGCCTTCTAAGCAGTTTCCTGTGCCCAATCGATCTCTTCTCTAAACTATTCTTTATTCTCAGTTCTAGTGTTAAAATAAAAATTAAAGTGTTTCATAGGTTATTTCTTGCTTAAGACCCTTTAACATCTTGCTGTTTCTTTTAGAATAAAGTCTAAACTCCTTAAATGGCTTACAGGGTTTACATAGTGTGAGTAGTCCCTAGTAGGTTTAACTTCATCCCTTACATGCTTCCTTTTTTATGTTTCACATTTCTTTTGCCTTTGGTAGGAACCATTAGTGCTCTGGCCTATGGGGCCTGGAGGCCCTATCCCATTCTCTACATTCACCAAGGTAATATGCACACATCTTTGAGGTCTCAGCTAAGATACCTTCCCCTTGACCCTTGCCAAACACTAGGATGGGTCTCATAATATCCTGAAATCTGTTTTATAATACCTATTACACACATAATTACTTATTTAATGTCTATATTTTTTGATATATTATAAACTCCATGAAGAAAAAAGACAAATCTATTTTATTGCTAGGTCCCTAACAGCTAGCCCAGGCCAGACTGATAACAGATGCTAAAAAATATTAAATGAATGAATGACTTTTTGTTAGACTCTACTGTGTGACTATTTATAAACTAATGGCATAATAAATTATATTATTAATTTTCTAACTATACACTGTGGATAGATCAAGGTTTACTTGCCCCAAATATCTTGCCTGGTAACCTATCATAAATTCTTTCTTGCTATTTGTTCTAAAACTGCCCTAGCTCTACCCATACTCCTTTGGAATTCCTAATTATAGGATGAAAAATATTAATTGCTTTTTAAAGGTCATTGTTAAATGCATATCATTTTTTTTTCTGGGAACAGGTTCCCACTTTCTTTTTTTTGGCCATTTGGAAGGGTTATCAGATTTGTTAGTTGCTAAACTGCTATCCCTGAAGATATGAAAGAAAGAACATGCAGCTGTTAGTAGGGGCTGTGAGCTCAACCCAAGATAACAGGGCACCCTCTGACCTTTATGTTTGTGAATACTAAGTAAAAAAATTGCTAAGAAAGATGACACTGAAGACTAACTTTTCTTCCCTCACAATTTTGTAGAACTAGCTCAAATGCCTTTAAAATTGGTAGGTAATTTGGAGTATTCCTTTTAATCTAGGACAACAGAGTGATGTCTTAAAATTGGACCCATGTGCCAGCTCTCTCTGATATCTATGTCACTAGCCAACTGAAGTCAGAATAAATGAAATTAACTCCACAGGAGTAAATAGTGACATTCTCCACAACATAGATTGGAGGGAACCCAAGCACAGACCTTAAACTGCATTCCAAAATCAAGGCCAAATCAGCAAAATTGCTTGCACATAAATTTGATTTGAAAAAAGAAGAGAGAAAGAATGCAGGTAAGTAAAATATAATGTTCATGGTAGTTGACACTAGAAGCACTACAAGGAAAAAAGACATGTTAACATACATAAGCTTATGACGTTTCATCAATTCTGTGGTGCCCCTTTCCCACACGCCATATTTTTTATGTATAAAATGGTGATGTAGCTTAGAATGGATGATATATCAAATTTAATTGCAAATTCTTTTTTTTTCCTTAGTGGTGTAAATAATGATGTGCCTTATAATCAACGATATCTTACATATACAGTGTTTGCTTGTAACTATGTACTGGTAGCATATATTCATTACAGTTTCAACTCATATTACAATTGATCACTTCATTTCATGTTGGCAGAGTTTCCACATAAGTTATAGATTGAGAAAGAGAATGAGAAATTTATGTAATAGAGATATTTGATAAAGAATTATAACATGACAAAACCTCCACACATAGCATCCCAGAAAAGAGCAGTAAACTCTGTAGTGACAATTACCATTGAATGAATCAATAAAGACCCTGTATTCTAGGAAGAACAAGTTGTTAGAAAGACAGAAATAGAGAAATGGAGGGTGAAGGGTGGCAGTTGAGAGAAAGAGAAAAGCACATGATATGTAAAAGCACCAAAATAATTTTCTTCTATTTAAAGATGACAGCAATAGCTCTGAAGTTAGGCAGCAGAACTTCAAGTTTGTTTTTTTTTCTTTTTTTATTCTCTTTTTTTTTACTTAGAACTTTCTTCTTTAAAGTTTACATTGAGTGATAACATAATTAGTTGAATTGGAAAATGCCAAGTGAAATTGAAAAATCTAACACATGCTGCATATGAATGTCTTCTCGGGAAATTCTTGTGGATTCTTTTTTCGTCAATGTATGTCAGTGGATTGTACCTAAAGAAAGAAGACTATCAAAACTGGTGGCACCAAAAAGAATCAAAATATGCACACTGGTGCTCAAGAATTACAGAGGAAGGGAGAAGGGCTTTGTGTTAAAAAAACAAACAAACAATCTTTTAGTACACAAAAAACAAGAATCAATCACAAAGAAACCTCTCCATTGCCTTCCTACTAATGTTCCTTACAATGCACTACATTGCTTCACAAGTCACTATTAATCAAAAGCCACTTTCAGCAAGGTATGCCTAAAACTGACAAATGGCTTAACCCAGTGGACTCTTGATTATTGTATATATTGTTTTCTGAAAAAACAGCAAGATTTAAAAAATATTTGTTCTTGCATGTTGCAAAAAGCTCCTGAGTGAGTCAGAGGGATTGAGAGCATGGAGAAACATCTTGTCTCCCTCCCAACCACATAAAATTAAGCACTGACCACAAACTTTAAAAAGAACCTGTGCTAGGGGTGCAGGACAGCAAGAAGAGAGTGAGGGTGTGCATGGTCCCTTAGCCCCTAATGTCCCTTCCTTGGTTCCACTGCATGGCACCCTCAGTGGTTCTCTGTCCCACTAGTGATTACTGGTCCTGAGTCTTGGACCTTGAACCTGCTGCTTGTCTGCAGTTGATCTGTTTTTTTTTCTTTCTATTTTTCAAGAGTAGGTTCACCCTGTAAGGATACCACTTTGTGACCAGGATAGCAAAATCCAATCTTTTATATAGTTTTAATACTAAATTTTCTCATTGAAAAAGGGAACTGCTTCTCACGGATCCACCTCATAGAATGTTCTAGTAAGAAATGAGAAGAGGGGGAATTTCTTCTCATTGACTTGCTTATTCCTAAGTAGCATTTGCTGGAATTGGAGCCTTTAATTTGACCCAGTGAAACAAAGTTTAACAATACTAGGAAACATATGTATATGTCAGCAGTTGTCAACCAATACAAGATTGTTACTTTGTCTATTTTTAATCAAAATGCTTTTAATCCTTAATAGCTGGGTATATATATTTTCTTCCTCTCATCTCCATCAATGAGAGAATAACAAACAAGAAGTTTTAAAATCCCCTACACAGATGGAAATTTTAAATTTCAAATCTGTTAGCATCAATAAAGAGATTAAAGTTGTCATGAAATTTTATAGTTTGATATTTTCATTCTAACAAAAACTTAGTAGGGATGTTAAGCAAAAGAGTGGTTAATGTGCAACTAATTTTTATTACAAATAAGCAAAACAATACATACTTTCAGCTTTTTTGAAAAATTCATTTCAAGAGCAATCATTAGTCAAAAATCTTATTTTGGGGATAAAATAATCTAGACTAGGATTTTTGTGACATCACTTTTTAATTTGCTACACTAACACAATAGGGCCAAGTTTACCTTCAGTCAGCTTTTGGAACATTTACTTTGCAAGTCTGGAAACCAAACTAGATAGACCTTTACGTATAGTAGCCCCTCCACATTAGTCTCCTGGATTTGTTGAGCTAATGTGTCAGCAGACCTCTTCCTTACACTGTTACTTTTCCATTTTTGAAGAGTAATGTTCTTGGCCAGATCTTTATGATATAGACTAATGATTGGACTCTCCAGCATGTAACTGCTGTATCCTGCAACACAGCCCTTAATCTGCAAAACTCTGCTTTTGACAACTAAAAACATAAACATAACAGATAGGATAATGATACACACAAATCAATGAAATTGATTTGAGCTCGCAATGTTGATGCATCATTTAGTTTTGCAGACAGGTATCCTTAATCAGACAGTACAGGAGCTCCCTTTGGTTCCCAGAGAACTTTTCCTTAGAGCACTGAACCTCAACTCCACTTTAGCACTATATTCATTTTAATAGTCAGTGGTGATGCTTGGATTTAAAAAGTGCTACCATTCAGTTGTAATTTTCTCAGTAATTTTAAAGTGCTTTGTGAGTTTTGCTTTGGAAAGGAGGAAAGAAATATATCAGAGCTGTCACAAATCTTTCATACCCTGATATCCTACTCGTCCTCCAATCCACAAATCTTTTATTAAATTCTACTATGCCTCTGTAGGAAATGTGAATAGTCATTGAAATTGGTTCTATGCCAGAATCTGAAAGTCGATACTCTGAAAAATGTACCCAGTGTATATTAAATGAACACCAAACTCCCTGGCAATGAGAGGACTAATATGAGACTATGACACAGTTAAATTTAGAAACAGGATTAAAAATTTTCCCTAGGTTTGAATTTCAAGGTCATTCACAGACATGTTCTCATAGTCCTGTGGGGTTCCATCCCAGTTAGATTCCATTTTGCCTGTGGGGGAGCCTTATTCTTTTAGTCTATTAAGTCTTTTGAAGATATAAAAGAAAGGAAACTAGTATTTGTGAAGTATCTACTATATTCCTGAGATTATGCTATATGCTTTCCTTTATGTATAATAATACAATAATATGAATAATAATATGAGCTGATTTTTTTTACATTTCCTAAGTAATTTGCATTCCTAGTTATACTTTTTCTCTACAAAAGTTTGTAGTTTTGCAAATAAAGAAGTTGATGCTTACAGGAGTTCAATAACTTGGTGAAAATGGCTGCCACTTTTACTAAATAGCAGAGCAAGATTCTAAATTCTATTTCTTTGTTTTCAAAGCCCACATTCTCAAAAGGATGTCAATACAAAGGTTTTGAAATCAGACTGTATCTTTTTGTCTTCATTTGTCAATTGCTGATAATAATAATACACCAGAGGATTGTTGTGAGAATAAAATTAGTGAATACATATAATATTTTATAATGATAGTGCCTGGTACATGAAAAATATTCAAGAAACATTAGCTATTAGCATTTTTATTTAATGATAAAATAAAGGTTATATTCCAAAAGACAGTGGTCTTTGCTTTATATTTTATTTTACTACTATAATACAAGCACCATAAAATATAAATTCTCCTTTCATTCTAACTTCCCAATATTTTAAAATAGCAAAGTTTGAAATATTTATGCAAATATTATTTAATTTAATATTTCTGGGATTTATGACCTATTATGTAAAGTCAGCATGTCACAGATAAGAATATTACCATTTGATCCTCAAAACATTGTTTCATTTTCAAAATATTCACCATCCCATACAAGGTGAGAGATTGAATAGAAGGCATATTTGTTCCCAACTTACAGAAAATGTTCAGAGCTTCAGGCACTCCTGTATTTTTTACACCATCCTCCAAATCCTTTTCTTTCATATCCTTAATGGACTGGGGAAATTGGTCTTGTATTTCAGACTTTTGTCTGTTTCTCAGTTTATTAGTTATACATTACCTTGTAGCAGCCAGTCAAAAGGCATTTTGGTGGGACACCTGTCCTTAAAATAGCTGAATTTTCAATAAGGCCCTCATGAAACAACTTTGAAGGCTGGGCTCATTCTGTTTAAGACCATGATAATAATATGCACTTGTTATTCCCTTCTCCAGACCTTTGTTTCCCAGTGGGGTATATTGCTTGCCAAGAATGACCACTTTTTGTGGAAATGTTTTTGTAACTGACATCACTCAACCTCTTAACATCGCAGTTTTATCCAAGCTCACAATTAGTAAAAGGTTTTTGAAGTGCATTGAAATTTCAGCAAGGCACCCCTGCAGGAGCTGGTTCTTAAGCAGTCTTCTTTTATGCTGCTAGGCCAGAAAAAGTGGCCTGTTAATATCACTTTTTAGTCATGATTATGTTTCAAAGAGGTCAGTATTTAAATGAGTTATTCAATCAGCAATAGTTGCTTTTAAAACAGTAAGGTTGGTGCTATAAGTACAGTGTGGAAATCTTTAGAGTTATTCACCAACAATTTCTGATCTCTGGCTACCTAGTGGGATTTTCTTTCTTGATTTCCTTTTTATTTGGCTTCCTCAAGTGAGTCCTTGTGACTAGTTCTGGGCCAACGGAGTCATGAAGAAGCCTGGGTCTGTTTTGGGCTACAGCATTTAATTGCTAGAGTGACAGCCTCATGACCTGTCTTTCCTGCTGCCACGGTGACAGGCAGCATTCCAGATAGTGGCTGCAACACCCATAAGCTTGGTCTCTGAAAGACAAAGAAAAGCAGAACTGTCAACCAATCTGAACCGGATGTACAGAGTGGACAAAACGATAAATGTATGTTGTGTTAGCCACTGAAATATGTAGGGTTGTTGTTACCATAGCCTAACCAAGCTCATCCTGATGGATACACACAACAAGAATTTCAGATGAAAATGTGTGGCCATTCAAAAAGCAAATGGGAAAAGGCAAGTTGGCATCTTTAGAAAGTTATGTTTATAGTTTTTAATGACATACTTATTGCAACAGGCTGTCACTTTTGTTTCATAGGATCCTAGATATTAAAATTAGATTCATGATTTGAAATCAACACCTAATACCAGAATAGTTAGTCACTCTGAAGCAGGCACACACAATGAATTTTTGCAATATTTTAAACATTTTTATGATAGCCTATATTTAAAAATCTATTTCAGGCTCAAAATGAAAACAATGAAATATAATAATTAGAAACAAATTGCTATTCATCTATACTACATTGCATTGCATGGGACGCTAAGCTATGGTTGCTCTCCTTGCTTGGCTCAGAAGGGTGTCTCTCAAATTTCTTCATTACTGTAATAACCCAATTGTTTACCTACAGCATATATAAGTCTATGCACTACCTCCTAAAGGTGACAAATCACCTATGTTTAAATACTACATCACTCTTAATCAATCTTAGGTACTTTTCATTATCTATCTTAGGTACTTCTTCAACATTGTGTGATGATACATTCAAAAAGGAAGCAATGACCAGGTTTCAGAAACAACAGCTTATAAAGATGCATGATTGTTATGTTTAGAAAAGAACCTAAGATTGTTAATTTTCGAAGAACTCATGATCATTAATTTTGTATTTTCAAATTTGTATTTGTAATTTAGTATTTTAGGCAATATTTTCATAATAACCTAAATTAATACTTTCCCCCAGAAAATATTTTAAAGGTATTTAATTACTCTTTATCAAACATGTAAGAACATGCTCTTTTTTTTAGTAAAATGGTATAAAACTCAAATTTCCTGCATTAGTGGGTTTTAATAATTACTATAACTCGTAGCAAGGCACATACTATAAAACAAACCATCTTGTGGTTGTTGAGAAATGAAATCACTCCATCTTGGATGACTCAATGTAAGATGTGTGAAATTAATTTATTGAACAGCTAAAATTTGAAACAAGGTACCAAGACTTAGTTCTTTCACAGAAGGGTAGACAGTGATTTCCTTCAGAATATATGCCTAACTCTGATTAAAATTCTTCTGTGATACTGCACAGGTGAAAGAACAAAGGATTTTTGTTTGAAGTGGTAGCACTGGATTCTGAAACTGAGCTCTGAAGACTGGACGCAGAATTCAAAGGACAGTACACATATGTACACGAATGCAGGTTCTTAAAACTTCACAAGGTTGGATGAAAATATCAGTGACCATTTGCTGTTCATTGTTGTGTGACAAAACAGACTGGCAGTAGCTAATGTGTCTATAATTTGTTCCTATACAAGTTTAAAAGCACATGTTAATTATAACATGAAAATTATGTTGTAATATTGACTAATTTCTACTTTTGCTAGTTGATTAAAAAATCCATATAAATATACTTCTATTATGTTTAAGTACATTGTATTTAAATAATCCATGTGTATAAGAAATGATACCTAATGCATATTCAGTTATCGACTATCTAGGATTTGGGAAAGTTAAAGCAACATAGTCCAAAATTAGATAAAAATAAAAACTTTATCATATGTTTTGAGTAAGGTGAATTGCATTTTATTTGCACAGCATATTCCAAATGTGACAAAAGAAAGCAACTCAGAAAGGCCCAAGGTAATCAGCCGTGTTTTACCACCACCTTACTATGGAAAATCTACAAAATAGAGAATCTATGTACAAATAGTCATGAATGATAACTTTAACCCACCGATTTTGAGGCAGCTTATAATAAATGTGTGTACATAGAATGTAAAACAATTAGTCCAACATTAAAATATAAAAATCACAAATTAAAATATAAAAATGACATGGGGGATATTAAAGAGAAAAATCTCTATTAACTGTCTTCCACTTAATTCTTTACTGGAAGAAAGAGGCTGGCATATCCATCAAAAGATTGACAAACAAATGAATATTCATATGCTTTTAGTTTAAAGAATGTTTATGTGTATGCAATTTTTTATAATTTCCATATTTTCTAGAAATCAGTTAACCAACCAATTACATTCCAATTATGTAAGTATAAGAGGGTGTCTAGTAAATTAAGAAATGGTAATGGAGGAAAATAGTAGCTTCAGCATAAAACTTAGTTCCAAGCAGAAGTGAATTTGCCATGGAGCTAATAAAGTATAAGCTTCCAAGGCCTGCACTTGGGCGAGGGTCTTCCACAGCTCTGTATCTAATTTTGTATCCATAATTTTGAAATAGTTTTTCTTAAACAGGGCTCCCAAAATATATAGACCTGAGGTTCCATAAAGAGCTCAGATTGTTTTCTGGTTCCAAGGTTCCTGGCAGTCAAGGAAAAATGTAGTTGATCACACAATGCTCAGTGTTTAATAATTAAAAAAAGTTTAGTTTATCAAGAATAACAAACATTTTTTCCAGTTGATATGCTCATAAAGAAATTTGTTATTAATTTAAATACTTCATGTGAATACATTGAAAAATATAGTAAAGTATATTCGTTTGGCAATGATGTCACAATATGGCAATATATCATAGAAAAATGCAATGTTATTCTACCTACAGAGTTTCTTTATATAAGCAGCAATGGCTTGCTATTAAAGCATAGTTCACGTGCTGTTCTTTTTTTAAAGATGGCACAAAGGGACACTGGAGTCAAGTTTTGTGGGAACATTTGTTAAGGGGTTGGGGGGCGGAGAAGAATAATAGCAAACTCAAGGGGGAGGAGAGAAAATGAAATAGAGAGATGAGCTAAAGAACAAACACATGGTATATAGAAAGAATATTATCCAGTCACAGTAAAGTGGAAAGATGAAATGTCTTGTGGAACTGCCAGATTGAACAACTTGTGTAGAATTTTCTACTGTCATCATGCATACAATGAGAGCAATAAAATGAAAGCATTATGAGTAATGAGAAAGCTGGATTTTCAATGCAGCTAACTGACATGATGATATAAAGGTAATTGGTCATGAGGATGTTTAGCATTAAGTTAGGAATTGTCTATTTTAAAAATTGTTCTACCATAATTAAATTACAAAAAGTCACTGTGTTTCATTGCAGCACATTTCTAAATACTGTATTAAAGAAACTATTTCAAACACAGTATGGGCATTATTTCCCAATGGTAAATATTTAAATCAGGATTTGTTCATTGCTATATTACCATCATGATGATGGTGCCTGACATATACCAGATTATCAATAAATATTTTTAGTAAGATAACAATTCACACAAAGCATTCATGGCAGTCTGCAGAAATTTAAAATATAATTTTGTTACAAAGAGCATAATATCAGTATAAACATATTTACTGTATACAGTAATTATTAAGAAGGTAGTACAATGAACTATATATACATAATAAATATATATATATACACACATAATAAAAATCATAACTGTACATTATAAATTTACTATATTGCAAACTATTAACTAATCATTGTAAATATAAATTACACTATGCAAGTGATAATTTGCTTTGAGAATGCTGGGAGTTACAGGTAATTTTGATTGTTTATATCACTTTAAGAAGCTATGCAGGGAATTTTTACATATAGCAAATAGTAATATTTAGAATTATTCACTATACTCTAAGAAAGCACTAAAACTTGGGACATTTTTATAGAATTACAGTTGAGATATGTAATATTTAAGAACTTCATTGGCTTTAGTTGGGAGGCTCTGGAGAAACCTTTCTTGGTGATGCTAAATTTATTTTTCTTTGTACCTCTATACTCCCAAACAATAACCTTAAAGTGTAATAAAACTGAGAAAAGAACTAAAATTACTTTTTCAGAAGGTTTGTAGAAAGCAGGAATATAATGGCATGTTGTACTCTTTTCTGACAATAATTGGTGTTTATGTGCTGATTATTTGGTTTTGTTTATTTAAGCATTCCCTGATAGTTTTTTATCCCCTATTCTCTACTTGGGCCTTTGTCTAGTGCTAGCATCTTGGGACTTTAATTTTGACATTATGGAATAAATTAGAGGTAGGGTTCTTTAATATCATTTTGAATGAATCAGTGCAGAAATTCAAAGACTTTTGGTTAAGATAATTATTTCCAATTTAAATTTTTATACAACAAAGATTTACTATTCTACCCACTCTTTTTCCCTTCAGACTAGAGACAACCTCCAAACCAAGAAAGAAAAACAAGACAGAACATGTTATTCCTCATTTGTATATCCCATTTAAAATTCATATATCATGTATGTTTGAGTGGTAAAAACATATTAATAAATTACCACCTGAGCCAGACATTTGAAATTTTGAATTTAGTTACTTTATAACTGAATTTAGTTTACTAACATGACTCATATGCACACCTTTTAATTTTCTATACTTTCCTAATTTTGAGTTATGAGGTATGACCAAATCTTTAAGTTGCATTAAGTGTAACATGCATATTTTTACCTACCCAACGATTAAAACTTTGGAACATATTCTATGAGAGAAATTCTAATCCCCATTATTTTAAGGAAAATTATAGATGTTTTGGAACAAGAATATGCATTAACAAGAGGATTTTTTACATTTCACATATAATGTTTGTGGTTTAAAACAGAAATAGAAAGAGCTAAAAATGCATCGTTCTGTGTATTATTGGGACAGAACTGTTGAACCTTAAAGGAGATCAGGCTTTTAAATTATCAGCTAAAGTAAAGTGCTACTTAGGTGCAAGGAAAGGGGGGATAAAAACGTAAGAGCAAGTAGAGACAGGGCAGGAAGCACACACGTTAGAATTAATCTAGGGACTAAAAGTAGGCACTTTCCTGAAGCAAAAACAGAATTAATCAAAGACTGACATCTAATTACAGGGAAGTCCTGGGCTAACAAATATAGAGGCCTGGGAAAAATAAGAAAATTAACATTTAGTCTAAAAAGGGTTAAACCTGGCCATGATTACCTTAGAAATGGAAATGGAAATGTTTCTCCCCAACTGTAATGAATCAGCCTAAAAGCCTGAAGCTGTTCAGGACCAAGGACAAAGGCAATTCAGTACAGCTGCATGGATTTTCTCATCCCAATTGTCTGAGAAGCATACAGAATCATAGAGCCAGAAATGACTTTAGAAATCACCCAACTCAAGTCTTTTGCTTTACAGATAAGAAAACTGAGGCAGAGGACTATTACTAACTTCTCCAGTCACCCTGCTCATAAGGGGTAAAGTTCAACTTAAAATCAACTCTGTTTATACCTGGTACAGTTTTCTCTGACTCATACAAATATATAGAATTGCATGCACAGAAAATTTGGAGTCATTTTCATATTAAGATGGTGATTTATACTTGAATTTTTTTGTATGTATTTCTAGGTGTGTGTGTGTATGTGTGTGTGTGTGTGTATGTGTGTGTGTGTAGTTTAATAGTCTAACTGAACAGAGAGACCTTTTTCTAAATAGCCCACACTAATCACAAGTGACCAGATTGTCTAACACCAAATGTGCTTTTCCTAATTTTGGTGTTTTCATTTGGAAATGATTAGTAGAAAGCTACACAAATTCAAAATAACACCTCAGATCTTTCTTTCATTTGTTTAGCAATATTTAAAATAATTGCTTGCTATTATAAACTCTTTATTCTGCAATTGTCTTGCCTGATATCTCAGAACTCTTCTATATTTGTCATTTTTGTGTTGTTCTGTGTTTTTGTGTTGTTAGCTTCAAAATGTAAGTACTTTTATTAAATTGGTTTCTTGTTTTCTTTTTTTTGATGATTTGGTAAAGAATTGGAATTTGTAAAAATTAAACTATTGATGAGATTTTATGAGAAAGGATTAATCAGAGAAATGCCATATTATTGTTAGAGGATATTTTGTCTCCTTTTAGGCAGAGATATCAAGAAGAAATAAAGTAAAGGTTAAGTTGAAGTAACAGTATAAAATCCTGATACTTATTTTATGGCTTCAAATAGTAAACTTAAATAGAAACCAATTTAGAAATTGAAAAATGAATCCTAATTTGGAAACAATGGGTTTTTTTTGGTTGTTTTTCTATTTTTAGGAAAACCTTTGACCTGCCTAAGGAATATTAACAACCTCTTGATATAGTGGAAAGATTATGAACTCTGGAGTCTGAATGTGGATACTGACTTGACTCACTCTACATAATGTTGGGAAAATTTCTTAGCCTCTCACAGTCTCAGTTTTCTCTCTTTGAAAAATAATAATATGCTTTTGGATTGTATTAAATCATACATATAGACATATCAGTTTCCCTAATGGGGACTCCTAAATAGCTGAAAAGATCGGTTTCTATCCTGGCCTTCATACCTCCTCCAAGAGCCAGCTATCAACACCGAATTCAGTCCTTTAAGGTCATTGGCTTTGGTCCCAGATCTTATAAAAATGTAGGATCTGGAGTTCCCAATCACGAATCTGCTCAGTTTGAGCCCCAAGAACCAGGTAATTAAGTTTTAGTGTAGCCATAGGTTTTCGCAAAAAGATATCTGGTGGAATCTTGAGGGGTTTTTAGGTCTACCGTTGGACTAAATGTTGGTCAAAATTTCTGTTTCTCTGTGGATCTCTAAATTATTTTGTTCTTCAACTCTTTCTACATCATCCTACCTTGCTGTGGGTTTTTGGAAGAGAGTTAGCTGTTGAAATTCACCTGGCTATTAACAAAGAAGCTTTCCTTTATTTTGTATTGGGTACCATTTCTGTTTTGGACTAAGCTGTTTCTACATGTCAGGTGATCACAATTTACCCTGATGTACTTGTACATTAAAAGAGCACCACAGGAAAATCACACCCAGTTCATATATATATATATATATATATATATATATATATATATATTTATATTTATATATCTGTTTTCCCACAGACTATAGTTAAGTTAAATAAACATTAAAAATTACACAACACCTAAGCTTTTCTTAATGAACAGGATTGGGGAAAATCAAATAATTTTAATAAGAAGGAGATAGATAGGAAAATTTGCTTTTGGATTTTACAATTTTATTTTAGTTTTTTGGTCAGATTTTAGCAGGACCAATTGACTGTTTGTACTCAAGTAGTTTCATCCATTGTGTGACGTCTTCTTCACAAGTAAGTGTGGTTATGTAAAAATACAAGACTTGAATTCACACTTCAATTTTAAAGTCTAAATTTTAGTTTATGTTACTGGTATAATTTGCTCAGGGAGAACTTATGTATGCAAGTGCAGTGGAGTTTGGGTCCTTAATGTCAAACACTTTCAATATTCACTTTCTTATGAAATGCACACAAGGAACATATTTTCATTTATTCATTCAACAACTAGTCTGTGATATAAAGATACATATTTTGACAAAGAAACAAATTGCTTTATGGAATCTTAATTAGAAGCCACTTCTTGAATTTGAACATTCCTCTTACATTTAGGAAAAACATGCTGTCTACCACAATAGATATTCACATGCATATATATTATATCTAAGGAAAATTATGAAAAAATCTACCATTGGATTTGGAAAAAAAAAGCAAAAGGAAGCTATTTTAAAACTGTGTACACTAGCACAAAGAAGAAGGAAAAGCTATAGTATTTAATTTTTGCTGCCATGTATCTAGCTCACATATCAGTTATTATCTTGAGACAATTTGGGACGAAAACTTTTGTGATTTTCTTTGAGTGTAGAATACGTGTTTTCTACATGTCAGTTCATTCTGCCCATTCCTTTCCCCCGGCTTCCTCAAGAAGCATCTGGTATATTTGAAGTATCTGATTATTATAATAGTGGAAATATGGAAGCAACTTAAGTGTTTATCGATAGACAAGTGGATAAAGATGATGTAGTACATATATATAATGGAATATTACTCAGTCATAATAAAGAATGAAATCTTACCATTTGCTACAACATGGATAGACCTAGAGGATATTATGCTGAGTGAAATAAGTCAGCTAGAGAAAGACAAATACCATATGTGTAATCTCAAAAAAAGTAAAACAAATGAATAAATTAAAAAAAAACACCAAATTCATAGATACAGAGAAGATTTTGTCCGTTGCCAGATGGGAGGGGGGTTGGGAATGGGTGACAAGGGGGAAGGGATTAAGATGTGCAAGTTGCCAGTTATGAAATAGTCACAGGGATGTAAAGTACAACATAGGGAATAGAGTCAATCATATGATAATAACGTAGACATATCGGGGTGATCACTTTGTAAGTTATATACATGTCTAATTACTATGTTGCACATCAAAACTAATATAATATTGTATGTCAACTGTAACTGAAAAATTAAAACATATTAAAAATACAATAATTAAAGAAGGTAAACTATGTACGATCCCTCATTAACTCTTGCCTGGGCCATAGCATTCCACTCCCAACTGGTCTATTTGGCACATGCTATGTCCGTCTATTAATTTTATAGACTCCAGCTGGTTTAATCTTCCTAAGCAGAACTCTGATCAACAAATTGCCTCACTCAAATATTTTCAGTAATTTCATATTTCTTGGAAAAGGAGGTCCAAGCCCCTTTTTGTTGGAAATTAATATTGTCTATGACAAAGCTTCATCCTGACTTACTCCTGTCTTCTTCCCTACTCTGCCCAACAAACCCAAAGGCCCTGTAGAATGTGATACTTGCAGCTTTCCTTCTGTACTTTCTAACTGTTGGCTTGGAGCAATGCTTAACTTTAGTCTCAGATGGTCCTTTCCTCTTTCTAGAACTTTTGCCATCTTTAGATGCTTACACAAGATATTACCTGTACCTCTTTCTTATTTGTGTTCCTATAGCTCACTATGGCCATTTTAAAACACTCATAATCTCTTTCTCTGTTTATGTGACGTGTGTCATCTTCCCAACTGTATTATAAACTGTTTGAGAGCAGTTTTTATATGCAACACCTTAGCTAGCAGAGTTTAAAACATGTAGATACAGAATGCTTCCTTTGAAAACTCAAGAGATCACTGTGAATTGGAACAACAGAGTATATTTCATAAAGGAGGACAGTTTGAGTTTGGGCAGAAGAAGATTTAAGGAAAGACTTTTCATGACAAAAGTATGTGGGCTAGAAGGAAACTACCCTGAATAATGACTTGTGTTAAGGGTAGAGTTGAAAAGAAGTTGAACTAATTATAAAGCAGTCTCATCATAGAGATCTTGTAAAACAGAACAGCTTTAAAAAATAAAAGATGGTAAAGTAGAAAAAAAATGACATGAGGAGTCAGGAGACTAGTCCCAGATAACTTCTGATAGGTTATGAGATGTCAGTGGTGATTTTTATGGGCCTCAGTTGCAATTGTGTGAAATTAACAGATAAGACTCAATGGTTTCTAGTCCCTGCTAACTTTAAAATTCTGTGCCTATAAAGAAATAATGGGCTGCTCTATGTTTTTGAGCAATTAGTGGCACATAAAAGCTGTGCTTAAGAAAGATAAAAGAGGATAAAAAACTTTATAAATATAAAATTTTAGCCACTTTATAATTTTTATATAAGTAAAATGTTTAATAATTTATATGGATATCTATAATCATAAAAAGTCTTATAGGTTAGTGTGTGTATATCCTCATTTTTGCCAGTTTATCATTTACTATTTGAATGTTGAAAATCTTTATACTAGAACCATCACAGTCTAGTAGGATCACAAATGTTATGCAGACCCACACTCAAATCATCCCAGACAAATGAGGCTCTATCTTTGATTTTAAATACCTCAAGGCAAATGGCAGTCTTTTCCCAGCTCAAATAGATCCAATTACCTCTAATGACCCTGTTTCAGTTTATTGAGTGTCTGTGATCCAGGTGCTTTTGCTGACGCCTAAAGTAAAATTTCACATCATTTTGTGAAAATTCCTGGACAAAATGAGTAAAACTTGCTGAGACTTTTTCACACAAAACTAATTTTCCATTTGAATATTTATTGAGCACCAACTGTGTAAAAGAGAGTGTGCTGGGCCCCACAGAGAGGAGAAAGATCAGTAAGGCACCCTTAGATCTTGGGGAGCTTACACTTTGCTAAAATACAACATGCAAAACACGATGAGCTTCTGAAGAGCTGACACATGGCAGGTATTTAATAAGTGACTGCTGATAAACAAAATGACACAGAAGTTAGACTTCGATACATACCACCAGAAAGATACAGAAAGCTATGGGAATTCAATGTCTTAGGCATAGCAGAAATATTTTGTCAGGAAAGTTGTATTTGGGCCTTGAGGTTAAATTCTTTTTTTTTAAACTTTATTGGGGAACAGTGTGTTTTTTCCAGGATCCATCAGCTCCAATTCAAGTAATTGTTTCCAATCTAGTTGTGGAGGGTGCAGCTCACTGGCCCATGAGGGAATCGAACCAGCAACCTTGGTGTTATGAGCACCATGCTCTAACCACCTGAGCCAACCGGCTGCCCTGAAGTTAAATTCTTAATAGGAATAAGTGTTGAGAGGTCAGCAGGATTATGGATAACAGGAGAGAATGATCCTAGAAAAACTGTAAAAAGTAGCCTAAAGTAATTTTTGGAAACAGGGAACGTCCTAATTAGGCTGTAGGATAGGGGAGTAGTGGAAATACGACTAGAAAGGTAAATAGCTAAAAAAAGTTCTTCATTCTGTAGGTCACTTGGGAGTCATCAAATATTTTTAAGTAGGGAACTACTTACTACATAAGACGTCTCCCTAACAAGACATGAGTTCATCTGGCTCCCTAAAAAGTATTTACAACATTATTGATTATATTGCCCAGAATGTGTTTTCTATCCCTGAGGCCATATTGTAGTTACCAATTTATATTGCCTCATCCCTTCCCTTCTCCTTCATCCCCACTCCCTCCCAACTAGCAACCATCAATTTTTCCTCTGTATGTCTGAGACTATTTCTGTTTACATTACTCCTTTATTCAGTTCTTTAGATTCCACATATAAGTGAGATCATATGGTATTTGTCTTTCTCTGACTGACTTATTTCACTTGGCATAATGTTCTCTAGGTTCATCCATATCATTGCAAATGGTATGATTTCCTTCTTCTTTATAACAGAGTAATACTCCATTGTGTAAATGTACCATAGTTTCTTAATCCAGTAATCTACCGATGGGCATTTCGATTGTTTCCAAGGCTTGGCTATTGTAAATAGCGCTGCAATGAACATAGGGGAGCATATATTTTTTTGAATTGGTGTCTTGGGTTTTTCTGGATAAATACCTAAGAGTGGAATTGCTGGGTCACAAGGTAGTTCCATTTCCAGTTTTTTGAGATACCTCCATACTAATTTCCATAGTGGCTCCCCCAATCTGCAATCCAACCAACAGTGCACCAGGGTTCCCTTTTCCCCACAACCTCACCAGCACTTGTTTGTTGATTTATTGATGATAGTCATTCTGACCAGGGTAAGGTGGTATCTCATTGTGGTTTTAATTTGCATTTCTGTAATAATTAGTGAGGTTGAACATTTTTTCATATGCCTGTTGGCCATCTGTATGTCCTCTTTAGAGAAATGTCTCTTCATATCCTCTGCCCATTTTTTAATTGGGTTTTTTTTTTTGGTGTTGAGTTGCATGGGTGTTTTTTAAATTTTGGATATTAACCCCTTATCAGATATATCATTGGCAAATATCTTCTCCCATTCAGTAGGCTGCCTTTTTGTTTTATTGATGGTTTTCTTTGTTGTGAAAAAACTTCTAAGTTTGATGTAATCTCATATGTTCATTTTTTCTTTTACTTCCCTTGTTCGCGGGGATGTATCAGTAAAAATATTGCTCAGGGTAATATCTGCAAATTTACTCCCTATATTTTCTTCTAGGAGTTTTATGGTTTCAGGTCTTACATTTAAGTGTTTAATCCATTTTGAATTTGTTGTTGTATATGGCGTAAGGAGGTGGTCCAGTTTCATATTTTTGCATGTGTCAGTTCAATTTTCCCAGCAGACTTGGGTGATTCTTAAACACCACCTTCAATGCTTAGAAATTCATTCACTGAAACCACAAACCAAAACCAAAATCATGTTTCAGCCTTTTTATTTTTCACCACTCGGCATCAATGTCAAGAATCAAATGGATTGTTTACTTATATTCTCATTCAACCTGAGGGGGGTGTTCAGGGACATAGCTGCTCATGGTGATGGTTTTGAACTTCACATTCCAGAGTATTTGAGGTTCTATTGACATTAGATTTGCTATCATTATAAAAATAAGGCCTATGTAACATAATTTTACAATAGAACATCACATAAATTATATTAGAAAAGTATTTTTCCTTAACACATAAGAAAAATGTTAGATTTCTATTATGACTGCATCTTGCCCTGAAGTTATGCTGGAAAAAATGTTATTTCAAACCATCAAGAGAAAAAGGTACATTTTCCAAATAATGTCATTAAATTACATAATTTTTCAAATGATGCTAGATATTATCATATTCATTTGGTTCTGGGATATATAACCTAAATGCACTCATATGTTAACAATCTAATTACATGTTAAATGTATGTTTAAATTAAACTTACTATAAACTGACAAATTACAGCTAAATTTTCAATTTTCAATTCATAATACAAGTGGATCATTTTACCTTACCGATCAAGAGTTTGTTCTCAAGAGTTATGTAAATATATTCATGAAATTTAAAGTAATGACTGTTTATTGTAAAATATTATAAGAATATTATGTAATATTATTATTCACAGTTTTTCATTCCTTTCTTGTTATAGAATTATACACTCAAAAGCGTTGCCAAGCAACTTTTTATTATCTCCTACCAGGGTAGGTGAAGTATATTTTCCTACCATGTTGATGTTGGGTTTGGCCATGTGACCTGTTTTAGCCAATGGAATGTAAGCAATCTTTAAATGAGCAATCGCTTTGAATGCACTAGTGTGGTTAAGCTTGAACTCTTAGGCTTCTGCTATTCACCATAAGAAGAATATGCCCTGAGTAGCTTCTGGTTCCAGAGTCATGAAGACAGGTGGGGCAATCATGAACATGACCTGATGCCTGGGGTCCAATCAAGCCTAACTGAGCCCTAGGGAGCCCAGCTGAGATTGGCAGATTGATGAGTGAGGAAAAAAATAATGTGTATTCTATAAGTCACTGAGATTTTGGGGTAGCTTATAATCTAGCATAATTGTAGCTGGCATTGACTATTACATGTATTATTTTATATCCTGATAGCTATGCTTCTCAAATAATGGTAAGAAGTAAGTGGAGTGTTAAGACAATGAGATATATTGTAATAAATTAAATGGTAATTAAATGTCCTAACATAAATGTATCTCAGTAATGGAAATAGGATTTTGGTAACTAAAAATACAGTCTTCTCTGGAAACCAGTTTTAGTCTCATGAGGCCCCCAAGAAAGTAAAAACTGAAAGGAGATTAGGTTACACAGTTTTTATATAGGAAAGCTGTAAATCATTTGAAAGTTTCTACTCCTTAAACTAACATTTTATAAATTTCCCCTTCTTATCTTCAAGCACAGCATTAAAAATTGCATATTTATTTAGATGATTCATCACCTGTACGTTGTAATATCTTTATAATTTACTTATTAGAGACCATGATTTAGGTCATGAATCACCTATTTTTTCTAATGGGGACTTGCTTAGAATAAATGGACAAAAGATATAACTATGTATAAAAGTTTTGTAACTTTAAAACTGTGTACAAATGTTTGGCAGGAAAAGTGCCAATGTCATATGAGGATAAGCTTATGAATCATAGATCCAATTGAATAACTTCTTCATTTTAATGGATAGCATATACTCTTCAGATAAACTCATTTAAATCTTTTTAGCATGAATATATATATATAAAAATATAAAATATACACACATATAAAGTCGTGTAATTATAGAGTGAATATTTCCATTTCAGATGTCAGCGGCATCTTGTTAAAAGCCAAGAACTATGAGTAAGTGGATGAAAATACTTTGCTTCATAAACAAGTTGGCCTATTTTATTTGGCCTACTTTTTTAAAAAAGGCAATTTCCTTTTATAAGTAAGATAGCAATTGTCGAACAATTAAAATCTGATTTCACAATAAGATGGGAAGCAATAAGGGATATTAAAATCATCTCCTTTCAATAAGATTAAAACCATTTCTACATATTTGTCTATTAATGAAAAATAGACTCATCAAGTAGACATTTAATTGTTATGCATCTCTAATTCAAATTTCTCAATTTCCAGAAGAGAATCTTTTTGAAAATATTTTGAATAGGTTTTTAGTAAGAGTTTTTGTTTGATAAAATTTCCACATCAGAGGTGAGGTATGATGTAGAATTTATTCAATAAAGGCTATGTTTAGTTAGTTGGTTAATTCTTGGATGGGAAAGGAAGTAATTATAGCTAGGCACTTCACTTTTTTAAAGCATATATAGTTTTCTCGGATTTTGAACATCATAGTTACTTTGGGTTTTCTTTTTGCGGGATCATAATTAGCTACCTCTACCCATCATCCAATTAAGCACAGACATTTATTTAATTTTGTAATTACATGTATTTTTAAATGGTAAAGCTTTCACCACCTAAAGCAACTTAATTAGGGGCAAAGAAGATAAACTCAAGTAATACACATAGAGCTGAAAAATAGAATCCCAAGACATTACATGAACTCTTTCTTTGCATGTCACTGAAAATCTTTTGTTATTTTCTGGCAGGTATATCGATAGACAGAAGCTTTCCCAAGTATTGAGAGAACTGTGCAAAGCCCAATTAGTTCTTCAGCTTTACCAACATCTGTTCTTTCCTGAGAAGTAATTCCAAACAATTCTTAAGCAAGCAGAAAGTTATTCACATTACAAAAAGTTTAGGAATACTTTAGCTTAGTTTTATTTTGGGTTCTGTAAAGGCAAACAAAAAATGTCACAAACACCAGCTTTAGACAAAATCTACAGTACATTAGGATTGGTGCTTCACCCACATTAAAGAGATCAATAGCCAAGGTAATGGAGAGGAACTGCATGTACAGAAAGTCCAAAGAGGAAAGCAGATGAGAAATAAAATGTTTGAAAGGTATGATCATGTGTAATTTTAGATCATATGTAAAATTAGCATTTAATTTATATAGTACATGCATTGTACTGTATTGTTTCAAGTATAATAGTCATCTCCTCAATATGGTATAAACTCCTTGAAGCAGGCTTTCTGTTTTGTGGTCCTCCTGTATTCCTTAACACAGAGCCAAGACTAGTGCTAAACACTCAATAAATAATTATTGATAAATTGATTAAGATCATAATTCCAATTTGACAGGAAAATGCAATGTTAGACTATTAAAGCAAACAACACAGACATAGGGATTCAAAATGAGGGGACATGGACAGATTTAGGTCACCTCAACATTATTTATTTCTAATTTCAAGATGGCTTTAACATGCCATCGACTAAAATTTGTAAGACAATTTTTACAATAGTAAAAAAAAATGTCTTTCCCATTTAAGTGTGTTCTGTGTACTCATCTTTATTGTCTTGTCCTCTTCCTTTGGTTTTGTGCTAAAGAAAAGGTACATTAAATGCTCCTTAAGAATTGCGTCCTTCACTGTCAGTCACACATTAAAATTCAGTGAAGTGAGAAGACTACTTTTTTTGACAATCTTTTTATCTTCACTCTCCAACTAAAGTTTGGGGAGAAAGGACTATTGAAATTCAATAAAGAATTATGGGAATCCCAGCCTTTCCTCTCCCTAACCCCTCACAGAAAGAGAGGTAAGTCAAAGAAAGTCATAATGACACACATTTTTCAAAGTTAAGGGAGAGAGGTATTACAGAGGATATACCCTCTCTCAGACCTAGACTGCGTCACAAGGTTCCAAACAGAGATCTGGTTATGGAAGGAATATCTTCTCTTCTATATACCGCATTGTATTCATAGGAAAATTCCTAGTAGACCATTGACTGTGCAGTTCTGTCTTAGCTTTGCTTTAGACATAAGTAATTGAGTCTGACTGTAACCCAGTCGAGGTCAAGTTACTTCACTTGCATTGAGTGGGTACTGGAACCCAGCTCCTCTTTGAGGCCTATGGTTGGTGCTATAATGCCCTATTGCGACAAAGAAGGTGACTCAAGCTATGTTTTCTAAGTTGTGAATTACTTTTATATACCCTTATGATAAAAAATATGATCTTTCCAAAAGGATTCATAATGATCTTTACTAAACAGGATATCTGGGAGCATTATGTTGGTGACTGTAATGTTGGTTATGTGAGGTCTGACAATTAAGTTCGCAAACCTGTTGCAACAATGTTGCTAACCTTTTTTGATATCAGAGGTATTATTCATTATGAATTTCTACCAACTGGACAAACAGTTAACCAAGTTTACTATTTGCAAGTGCTGAAAAGGCTGTGTGAAAAAATTAGACAACCTGAACTTTTCACCAACAATTCATAGCTCTTGCATCATGACATTGCACCAGCTCACATGCACTGTCTGTAAGGGAGTTTTTAGCCAGTAAACAAATAACTGTATCGGAACACCCTCCCTACTCACCTGATCTGGCCCCCAATGACTTCTTTCTTTATCCGAGGATAAAGCAAATATTGAAAGGAAGACATTTTCATGACATTCAGGACATCAAGGGTAATACAATGACAGCTCTGATGGCCATTCCAGAAAGAGTAACAAAATTGCTTTGAAAGGTGGACTCGGCACTGGTGTCTGTACAAAGCTTCCCAAAGGGAGTACTTCGAAGGTGACCGTAGTGATATTCAGCAATGAGGTATGTAGCACTTTTTCTAGGATGAGTTTGTGAACTTAATTGTCAGATCTTGTATATTAACTCTAGTTCAGGGGGTATTGCTTTGAGAAAACTAATGCTAACAGTCCCAGAACAAAGATTTTCTGGATCAGTAATCATTGAAAAGCTGCCAGAGTTTCACTGTATAGTAAATGACATATTAACTAACATTCTTGTTTATATGTGATTTCCACATGGCTTATCTTTTGGCTCATTGGACACAGGTCAGTGAAAGTGGGCATAGTTAGCACTAGGGAGCTCTCCACACTTTATGTTTTTAAGCTCAGTGAATCACCCTAATGTCCAAAATGGCATTGTGTTGTGTATACTGTCTAATCAGGAATATGATTTTCACAACATCGAGTTTGCAGCACAACCATAGCATTGCAGTTTAGCATACAATTTGTTCATGTGCTTTGTATCCCATCAAAGTCTCATCTTTGCAGCCCAGTGCCATATGTTACCAGTCTCGAGTAAACCTCTCTAAGCAAGAGGAAATGAAAAGGAGTAAAATTACAGTGTGACATATGCTACTGGTTCCGTACCAACAATTAGTCCCCCCTTCTTTCCTAATCAAACATTAATTTTGTTCGAGTTTAGGAAAAATTAGCTCAGGGAAGTTGAGCCACACTCCTGGCCAGGGCATAACACATGAAGGATATAGGTCATAATCTCATTTCCCTTTCACCGGGGATTTGTCTGAAGTTTGTATGTAACTGAGTTCTGGCCAACAGGACTTAAAAGAAAGTCTGTTGCAGGGCTTCTGAGAAAGGTTTCTTCCTGGTAAAAATAAATATGCATGAGGAGAAAACACCTCAATCCCCTTTCCTTTCAGGCCTTTGGATGTTGTTATGAGGATTTAATGCATAGATTTGCTGCTGCCTGGGGGCTGGGGATGAGGGAGATGGATGACATTCAGAGCATGGCAGAGCCGAAGGTTAGAAAGAGCTTAGGTACTGTAAGGCATTGTTTGGTGGCTGAGCCAATTCTCAGACCCGCTTCTCTCTGGACTTCTTGCTGAATGTCATAATAAATGTCCTTATTGTTTAAGCCACCTTTAGCAGGGTGTTCTGTTACTAATACACAAAAGCGTTCCAACTGATAAAAGAAGTTAGTTAAAAGAATGCTGCTCCTACCAGTGTGGTTGCTTCTCTCACAGGCAAAGAAAAGAAAGGGCATTACCGGTTTACTAATGAGCTTTTTGTAGATCTGGTAATTTAGAGCTTGAAATGTATTTCCCCCATAGAAATGTTATAAATGATGTCCGGGTTCTCCAGGTAAGCCCATAAGGCCTATTTAATCCAATAATGCCACAAAATCTGTACAGTCAAGTAGAACTGAATCACCTTGAAACATAATGTTTCCTTTGGGACAAAAATGAATTCGGGAAGAAAAAAATGAATTCAGAGACCCAGCTTGGCAAAACATAAAATCATAACCCCAATAGCAATAAAACTGAGGACTTCCCTTCCCTCAAGGACTGGGCAGTGGGAACCATTATTAACCCACATCCCAAAAGGCAGTGGTGATATCTGTTACCTGGGAGTCAGTGTGAAAGTTCAGAAGCTAGGTAGTGATACAGGAGTAGGATAGGAGCTTGGCAAGGGGAAGGGTTAAATGTTTTGGGTTTTTTCCTTTTTAATCCCTCGTTTCAGGGATTTACCTGCCTGTTGCTATTTCTATATCACTACTTACTGTTTATAATAAAACAATTCTTTCTTTCTTTTTCCGGAAGCATTCACAACTTGTGGCACATTCATGCACAACCAACAGTGTTATGTTAATATCGCTGCTTACCTGGGTTGTTTGTCTGAACGCCAGATCCATGGTGCTAATGCTGAGGCACTGGCCACCACTGAAGGTACCTAGATATAAAAATAGTTACGGAGGGATGGGGGGGGCATTTCACTTGGAATGAAGTGGCAAGACATCCTACTGATATTAATTTGTGCCTTGTTCTCACCAGTGAAGTTGAACAACGTGAGAGGTCTTGTTGCTCGTTCTACCTAAAACTCAATGAGATTGCCAGGTTTCTTCTCAGTTCTGAACTCTTTGCCAAGTAGATTTCTTAGCCACCTTTCTGTGGCAGCGCCAAGTGCTGAAGTGGTTAAACCCCAAAAGACAACTCCAGCTTCTGTTCTGCTCTCGTTAGCTTTGTTTTCTCATTAAGCCTCCTAAACTTGCGGAGGAGGAAGGCAGACAAACTGGGGAGGACAGAGATCTTCTAGTAGTTTTCTCAGAAGCTTAGGAAATCAATGAGGATATGGGGGCTTTCAATGAATGACAGAAATCTGAGGCCTGTTCCTGCCCTGAACCCTTGAGATTTCTAGTCTCAGAGAAAAATGGTTGGGAGTTTGCCTCTTTCACTCACCAAAGGTTCCTTATACAAATTAGTGCACCCACTTCTGAGGCTCTGATTACCAAGAGTTAGGTGCAGCCTTGCTAAATCTAACAGAAGATTTGTTGGTTAGGAATGACTTTATGTCTTTACATTTGCATAACTGCGTAACTGAACAGAGGAGAGAAGAATGGCTTTAAGATGACTTTTTTACCTCTGTCTAAACAGAGAAGCAGCTGGTACTCTGCTCAGTAAAACAAATTAAAGCCCTGCCTCACCAGGCTTTCCGGGCACCCCATTACACTACTATTTTATTATACCCGCCTTCAAAGCAATCCTTAAGTACTGAGTCTTTATCAATCCAAATCTCTGGGAGGTTTTACTCTTCTCCATTTCGTCCTGCCAAATGCTGGCGGTAGCTGTGTGATGCTACTATTCTCTGTTGTTCGTTCTATCCCTGAAAATCTTTGTCTGCTTTTTTATGCATGTGGCTGTAGGAGCAGTGTTTTAAGGTCTCTTTATTGAGAAAGGCCCAAACTTCAAACAGCTGCCTCACTGGGCAGAAGCAAGGAGGCCATTGCATTTCCTACATAGCACATTAAACAGACATCCCAGGTGTTACTGTTTTAACTCTTTCATACAGACCTGATACCCTATAGGTTACATAAGCACATGGGCCTTCTGAAACTTTTCTAGGGCCTTTAACAGCCAACAAGTACAAGAGAGTAGGAAGTGAAAGTTGAATAAAAATTTTTCCTGCTTTGCTAATTATACTTTTCTTTCTATTTATATTTCTTCCTAAAATAACCCATAGACACCTAAACTTTGGCCTATTTTTCTCTATTTTATTATTTTTAAGATATTTATTAAAATATAGCTAACATGCAATATTATATTAGTTTCAGGTGTAGTTATTCAACATTTATGTACCTAAAGAAATGATTACCAGAAGAATTCCAGTAAGATGGCGGAATAGACAGACGCTGTGCCAACTGCCTCGCAGGATCACACCAAAATTACAAATAATTTATAAAATATTCTACCTCGGAAGTCCCCTGAACACTAGATGAACAGAGCCTCTAAATGAAGGACTTAAAGAGGAGGCCAGGTTGAGTCTGGTAGAAGGTGCAGAGAAGAGAGAGGGCAAATTGACGTGAGGGGCACCTCAGCGGTGGGGAG
>NW_017732775.1:122582-124107 GCF_001890085.2 Hipposideros armiger | reverse complement strand
CAGAGTTACTTTCCTGGGAAGAGGAGTTCTACGATAGCTGGAAGTAGAAAATAGTGAGGACTCTCTTTGCTCAACTCGGTGAGGCTGAGGGCAGCTGGAGAACCAGGGGAGCCAGCAAACCGACTTGCTCACTGGTGAGCACCTACCTGGTCCCTAGTGGGGGGAGTAGCTTTGTGAGCGGGGCCCAGGAGACTGGGGGAAGGACTGAACTGAGAGCCTTTGGCGCAGGAGCTGGAGGATTTGGGAACATTGTTGCCCTGGTATAGAGCTTGCACATGAGTAGTATGCAGGAGTGCGCCATTTTTTCAGGGCTGGGCCCTCCCACAGAGGCTCAGGTCCGGGACCACATTGGTCTGCTGGAATTGGCATAGGAGTGTGTGTGTGTGCATGTATGCGTGCGTGCACATGTGGCCTTGGCTCCCCACCCTCCATGCTGCTTGTGCTGAGTAGCCAGGGAAATGCCTGGCAGGTGTGCTCCGGCTACAACAGGCTGATCATTGATATGCGGAAGTGTGCAAACCACCTTGGGTCCCCACTCTCCACACTGCACATACAGAGTTGCCAGGGTGGCGATTGGCTGTTGGGCTGCTCGGCCTGATCTGTGAGCAGCTGATTGGGACAAGCTGAGACTGGGAGTTTTCCTGGGAGTGTTGGGCCAGGAGCTGTGCATCTGCATGATCCGCCTGGGGCTTTCCTGGCGAGTTTGTGCGGGCTGGTTGCCGATGCAAGAGTGCATGCTGCTCTGACTTGGTGGAAGCCACTGACCACATCCTGTGGTCCCTTGGGGGCCTGCCCCACCCACCAAAGTTGTGTTGCCGGGGGCACCCTGAGCCCCTGGTGCCTGGCCCTCACCTCTGCAGGCCACAGAGGGTTTTTTGCAGCAGCAGACAGCCTGCAACAACCTGTGAGGATTTTTGGTGGTGAGCATGGTTCCAGCACACACAACAGCTAACTGCAGGAAGCTCACTGCAAGCCTGAGAGGGAGGCTAGCACATGATGTGTTGAGCCCTTCTCCCCAACAGCTGGTGCTAAGTCGCCCAGAGTCTCTCTATTGCTGAGCAAGTGGTCTGCAGATTAAAGCAGGCCCAGAGTCCCCCCACTTCTTTTTTCTTTTTTCTTTCTTCTTTTTTTTTTCTAGGTGATCTGTCTAATACATCGAAGCAATCACAGAACAACAGCCAGAATGAAGAAGCAAAGAAACATGTCCCATGTAAAGACCAGAAGAAGCCTCTAGAAATGGAACTAAATGAAGCAGAGGTATCCAACCTTTCAGAGACAGAGTTTACAACACTGATGATAATTTTTAAGGAACTTAGTGAGGATGTAAAGAAGGGTAGAGAAATCATAAAAACAACCAGTTAGAACTAAAGAATACAATAACTGAAATGAAGAACACACTCGAAAGAATCACCAGTAGATTAGATGAAGCAGAGGATCAGATCAGTGATTTAGAAGACAAAATAGCAGAAATCACCCAGTTGGTACAACAAAAAGAAAAAAAAGAATAAAAAGCAATGAAAATAGT
>NW_017732775.1:110397-114420 GCF_001890085.2 Hipposideros armiger | reverse complement strand
CATGTGACTAAGTTCTAAATTAGGAACTTATGTCAGTTTACCTGTTTGGGTAAATCTGAATCATATCTTGAAACTTAGCCACAAGAAATTCTGGGAAATATTTTTTTTCACCTTATTTTCCCAGCTTCTGCATGCTAGGAATTGGAACAAGTGTTGATCAAGACACAGTGTTGCATTCTGCCACTATTGAACTTAGTAGACTACCAAAGAATCCTGATTAAAATGGAGGAAAGGATGACAAAATTTAAGAAAAAAGAAACAACAAAATAAAGCAAGCTCCAAAGTGACCTGTCAGTATTCACATTCTTGTATGTACCTCTCTTACATTTGATCATGGCTAGTAAATAAGATCAATAGCATATGGTGCGTGACTTCTGAGGCTGTCATAAAAGACACTGCAGTTTCTGTCTTGATCTCTTGGACTGCTTGCTCTTTGTAAAGTCAATCTCCATGTTGTCAGGACACACAAACAGGTCCTGGGAGAAATCCATCTGGAGAGGAACCAACTTGCCCACATCAACTTGCTAGCCATGTGAGTGAGCCACCATGGAGGTGGGTCACCAGCTTCAGTCAGGCCTTCAGGTGACTGTAGCCCCAGCTGACATGTGACTGCACCTTCAGGCTCCTGAGCTAGAATAGCCAATCCAGCATTTTCTAAATTCCTGACAGAAATCATGAGAGAAATACATGATGATTGTTATGTATCATTGCTAGTTTAAGCTACTACATTTGGGGTGATTTGTTACACAGCTATACATAACTAACACAAGCCTCTTACACAGTGAAACCAGGAAAGGCACTCTAAAGAGATGATATTTGATATGACCTGAATGAGGAGTAACTAGGTATTTGACAGAGAGGGAGTGAAATGTTCCATGCAGAAGCAGAAAATGGCCCAAAGTAGGAAAGAACTTGACTTTTCAAGGGACAGAAGGAAGGTAAATATATACAAGGCATGAGAGGGATTGGGTGAGGACAAAGTGGGGACAGGTAAGTAAGAGCCAGGTTTTTAAAAATATTGTAGGTCATGGTAAGGAATTTGGAATTTTTTCTAAGTGCAATAAGAGTTTTAAAGAGCTTTAATCTTGTTCAATGTGTTAATGATGGGAGGTAAGAGTGAAAGGGAAAGGAGTTGCAACTTCTTCAGGTACTTAGTCACAAAATTTTGCTGTGACAGAGAAACAGATATAGTGTCCAGTGAGGTTTTCTTTTTTTTTTCTGTTAGAAGGTGGGTACAACTAAGGCCTGTTTGTATATTGATGGAAATGGTTTTAGAGTGAGGGAGAAATTAATGGTGCAGGAGATCAAAGGGATGATTTCAGGACAATCGTCCTTAAATAGGCAAGAGGGATGAATTCACATGACAAGAGAGGCTGTTGCTCATAGCAGCCAAGACAGAGAGGAGGCCAAATAAACGGAGACATTGCCAGTTAGGCTGGAGAAACTATAAAAATGAGGATATGTTGTCGGATCACATCTATTTTCTCAATCAAATGGTTTGATTATGAGTTAAAAGTGGGGATGTAGGAGGTTTGAAGAAAGATGACATAGGTATTTGTGTTGCATGTCTGAATAAATGGGACACTCAGCGGGAATTTCTACTGCTTTCCACTTCCAGGGAAAACAACAACAAAAATGAAAAGGAGAAAAACAAGTTGATAGGAGCTATTTAGTCCAAAAAAGCATGGCTTGTAGCAAGGGAGGATAAAAGCGAGAGGAGAAAGTGAACTGAGAGGGAAACTGACCTTACTTTATCCTCTCTAGAATTTTAGGGTTAGAGAGAAGCTCAGATCAGTATATTTAGGCAAAAGCACACCCTTTGCAATTTTTCTTTGCTCTTTCTGTTCTTTTTTTGTTTGGTTGGCGTAGGTATTTATAAAGTGAACTGATAGCTTCTGTTTTTATCACCAGTGGAACCAATATGGACAAAACTAAAAACTTGTGACTTTCACTCCTACAATAGGTACACCTGATTATTTGGTGGGATTTAGTCATTCACTGTAGTCTTCTAGGTCTAGGTGATGGAAAAAGAAAAACAAACAAACAAACAGTGAGTGAGACAGACAAACTCTCTGGCCTCCTGGGTCCTGTTTTGGCCTTCATCTACCATGTAGATAATCAGCCATGTTTTCAATCTTTCAACTACATGAAACACTTCTGCCCTAAAACATCCCTCTAAGAAGCACCTAGACACAGTATGCATAGGGTAGTGTTCACAGTGTGGTCTGTGAGCCTGACAAGGTTTGAATCCCTTAAGCTCTCTGGGCCTTGTTTTCTCATCTGTACAGTGGACACAATGATAGAACACATCTCATTCAGTTCTTAAGATAATTAAATGAAGTTTTACATAAAAAATCCTTGGTGTAGAGGCTGGCACACAGTGTGTTATATGAGCGATTCCTATTAATATGAATGTGTCTTTTTTCATATAAATTGAAAAGACTCAGGCTTTTCAAATAAATTTTAATTTTAGTTTAAACTAGACATAATTTTAAAAATAAATGGTTTAACTTAACCCTTTCCCCACTCACACAATTACATATTGACTTCTAAAGCAGGTGTGTGTGTGTGTATTTGCACATTCTACCAGTCCTGTGGAAATTATACATTCTGTAGAGGAATCAGACACTGGTTCTGACATTACTTTTATTCTGATGAAATTTATTTTCATATTATAATTTAGAACTCTATTTTACAACTTCATACTAAAATTTGAGTTAGTGTTGGAACTCAAAATATCAAATCAAACTCAAACAACCCCCATAATCAACCATTGAATAATTTAATGTACCGTATTTCCCCACGTATAAGACACACCCTTTTTCAAAAAATTTGGTGTCTAAAAACCGGGTGTGTCTTTTTGTTTGTATTTAAAGATTTTTTATTGGGGAATTGAGGGAAGGGGAACAGACAAGTTGCTGTGCTTTTGTTCTTCATTCTAGTTGTGGAGGACGTTGCTTCACTGGCCCAAGTTGGCACCATCATTGCGNTCTTAGCAAAATGGGAATAGTGGGATTATATCTCAACATAATAAAGGCCATATATGATAAGCCCACAGCAAACATCATACTCAACGGGGAAAGGCTAAAAGCTTTCCCCTTAAGATCAGGAACAAGACAAGGCTGCCCACTTTCACCACTTCTATTCAACATAGTTCTGGAAGCTCTGACCACAGCAATTAGACAAGAAAATGAAATAAAAAGCATCCAAATTGGAAAGAAGGAAGTAAAATTGTTGTTAAATGCAGATGACATGATACTATATAGGCAGAATCCCAAAGACTCCACCAAAAAACTGTTAGAACTGATAAATGGATTTAGTAAGGTAGCAGGATACCAAATGAATATTCAGAAATCAGTTGCATTTGTATACACCAGTAATAAACTATCAGAAGAAGAAATCAGGAAATCAATTCAATTTACAATTACTGCAAGAACAATAAAATACCTAGGAATAAATTAAACCAAAGAAGTAAAACACCTGTACTCAGAAAATTATAAGACGTTGAAGAGAGAAATCAAAGAAGATACAAATAAAAGAAAATACATACCATGTTCATGGATAGGAAGAATTAATATAGTTAAAATGTCAATACTACCTAAGGCAATATATATTCCTATCAAACTACCAAGGATAGTTTTCTCAGAAATAGAACATATAATCCTAAAGTTTATATGAAACCATAAAAGACCCTGAATAGCCACAGCAATGTTGAGAAATAAGAATAAAGTGGGAGGTATCACGCTACCTTACATCAAATCATACTACAAGACTACAGTAATCAAAACAGTATGGTTCTGGCATAAAAACAGACACATAGACCAATGGAACAGAATAGAGAGCTCAGAAATAAACCCATCCATATACGGTCATTTAATCCATAACAATGGAAGCAAGAATTTACATTGGAGTCAAGGTTGTCTATTTAATAAATGGTCCTGGGAAAATTGGACTGACACGTGCAAAAAAATGAAAATAGACCACCTACTTACACCATATATGAAAACAAATTCAAAATGGATT
>NW_017732775.1:106209-108998 GCF_001890085.2 Hipposideros armiger | reverse complement strand
AAAAAGATGAAAAAAAAAAGAAAAAGAAATGATCACCATAAGTTCAGCAACAATGTGACACCATACCACACTATCACAATATTATTGACTGTAGTCCCTATGCTGTACATTACATCCCCATGACTTGTTTGTTTTATACCTGGAAATTTGGACCACTTATTGCCCTTCACATTTCCCCCACCTCCTTTTTAATTTTCCAGTTACAGTTGACATTCAATATTATTTTATATTAATTTGAGGTGTACAGCATAGTGGTTAGACACTATTATATAATTTAAGAAGTGATCTCCCTGACTAGTCTAGTACCCATCTGGCACTGTATATAGTAATTACCATATTATACACCATATTATAGACTATATCCTGTATGTTTTACATCTCCATATTTATTTTGTAACTACTAATTTGTATTTCTTAATCCTTTCCCCTTTTTTGCCCTGCACTCTAATGTCCCTCCCATCTAGCACCCCAATAAATCTAGTACCCATATGTAGTTACTACAATATTATTGACTATATCCCTTATGCTATACCCTGTATTCCCATGACTACTTTTAACAACCAATTTGTGCTTCTTAATCCCTTCTCATGTTCTTTCATTTGGGACATATTTCTTTGTTTTCTCATTTTGGCTGCCTCTCTGTGTTTGTTTCTATGTATTAGGTAGATCTGCTATGTCTCCCTGTCTTGCCAGGTGGCTTTAAGTAGTAGGGGTCCTGTGGAATACAGTGGTACAGCCTCCCTGGTCAACTGAACCATGTGCTCCCAGAGTGTCCTTGTGGGGGTTGTGTGTGCCCTCTTATTATAGTTGAGCCTTGATTGCTATTGGCATGTTTGTAGGTGGTATTGCCCCTAAGGCTGACTAGCTATGGGGTTTGGCCCAGTCCATAGCTTATGGGCTTCTGTTGGGGGGGGGTTATCCCACTGAGCAGAATTTGCCCCAGCAAGCTCTGGTGCCTGTTGAGACTGCCCTTTGGTGTGTGCCACTTGTGGGGCTAATTGAGCAGTGCTCTGCTATAATCTGAAGCCAGCCTCCAAGTATGTTGGTTCTGGGCCACTTGGGCGGAGCTCTGGTACAAACCCAGGTCACCCACTGCCTGTGACAAGCCACGGACTACCTGGTGGGGCTACAAAGTATTCCACAGTTGGTCGCTGCCTGTGCTATACCTGTAGGCATGTGGTAGAGGCCACGCTGGGAACTGAGGACCTCTGCCACCAGTACCGGGTCTGGGGCAGCTCCACAAAAAGCTGGGACACTCCGAGGCTGGCTGCCACCTGTTGGCTCCCATAGGGTTTAGCTGCTGATAAAGCCTCCTGAGGTCAGCAGTTTGGGTGAGGCGGGGTCTCATCTGAGCCAGTAGGATGGAGCAACAGGGCTCATTATGACAATCAGATTGGCCTGTTGGGTGGGGCGGGCCAACACAGGAAAGACGATGCCCACCTGCCAGCTACACCAGGGTGGGGCCCACACGGGAAAATGGGAACTGTTCCTCCAGCCTTCACCCTGAATTTACACAACAGTCTATCCTGATATGTCTCGCATGACCCCAGAGTCACCGTCCCTCCGCTGGAGCCCAGGGTGAGTACCTGCACGGGCCCTTAGAGGATGTCTGGGTTTTCCACAGCCTTCCTCCCACCTGAGAGGTTGGAATCCCCACTGTATTTCATTTGTGTGGGCTCCTCTTCCCAGCACCAGTACTCTGGGCTGGGGAACCTGGTGTGAGAGACAGGGGTCCCTTGCTCCTTTGTGTGAAATCACTGTGGCAGAGATATCGCTCCCAACTTTGAACCACCACTTGTGGGTGTGGGGCCAGCCCATTTTTCGCCTTTGCCCCTCCTACCAGTCTTGATGCGGCTTCTTCTTTATATCCCTAGTTATAAAACTTCTGTTCAGTTAGACTTTAGATGGTTCTCCAGGTTGATTTTTCCATAATTTAGTTGTAATTTTGATGTGCTCCTAGGATAAGGCAAGTACAGCATTTATCTACTCTACCGTCTTGGATCTCCTCTATTTTTCTCTATTTAAATCTACGTGTGAGTATATGGAATTCTAACAATAACCTTTGAGTACTGAAATTAGATAAGTTCATATTTCATAACAAATCTTGACCAATACCTTCCTGGAAATTTTATTACAGGAGAGACAAAGATTCAGTACCTTAGAGTGAAGAAAAAAGGATAAGAAAGTGGAATAAGTGTCTGAGTTTGGATATCACTTCTTTCCAGATAAGAACTATGCACTAGAACTGGGGGACTAGCTTGTGTCAAATGGACAGAGTTGTTAATTGTGGTCTTTCTTGCTACTACAATATATTGGTCATAAGAGACATGAGCAGGAAGTATTAGTTGAGTGGAACAGATAAAGAAACCAAGGAAACTGGGCGTAAGAGACAGTCATGGGAAATACTAGTTGAGTGGAGCAGAAAATGAAATCACAGGAGAAATCCCAAAGCTACCACATAGAGAAAAGGAAGGGATAAAATTCCTATAGGCACTTTTCTCATGAGATAGGTGTTATAACCATTTATATGGTGTGTGCGCACACACACACACACACACACACACACACACACACACACACACACGTCCATCTCAGACTGCCTAGGTAGCATTTTGGCTGATAGAGCTAATGCAACTCATGATAGTCAGGGCTTTTAGTTACAGACAGCAGAACTCCAGCTAATAAAAGAATAAAGTAATTTTATTATAAAATAATGGTAACTCCTAAATCGTGGGAAAGCTGAAAAATGAGACTCAGTAAGAATGCTGTGACAACTCCCCAAACCATGC
>NW_017732775.1:94258-102644 GCF_001890085.2 Hipposideros armiger | reverse complement strand
CTGTAAATGAAACCTTTTGATTGCTAGCAGCATTATGCAAAGCTAGCTCAAACGCCTATTTGCAAATATACTGTATTAGTGAATGCTTTATTTTTCTTTGCCTAGATTGCCAGGATGTGTCACAACAGATAATGACATCTTAAAAATGTTACCAAAATAGAAAGTTTTGTGTAAGCTATGATAAACACAATATGTGGTATAGTCACTCCAGGTGCCCAAAGAGATGTGGAACCATGAGACGGAAAAAAAAAAAAAAGTGAAAGCACTTACAATATAGGATGTCATGGAAAAGTCACTTAGGGACACCTAATCATTGAAGCACCACTCCTGAACATGAAGAATGTGAATGTTTGATGAACTAGACTTTGGGCAACTTTTCCCAATCCCACCTTTTTTCTTCCTTCTTAAGTGACTATCAGCACTTCAGGTTCCCTCAGGTCCTCTAAGGTGGGCAAGAGGTTTGATGGAACAGATTCTCAGAAACAGAACAGAGGAAATGGGGTAAAGCCGAGTTGCTTAGCGATTCCAGACTATCTTGTCACTATATTTGAACTGCGACTGACATATTAACCATTCCTCCTGTGTTCTTTTCATTCAGTAAATGGGTTTAAATAAATGTATTCACATGGAACATAATAAAATCCCAGTGATAGAACAGGACTTGAGGAGAAAAGATGAAATTTAGATAACTGAGATCTTTCTGTATCTCTTTATCTAGTCTTTAACCACTATCTTTGGTAAATAGAAAATTAAAATAATTAAAAAAAGACTTGGAAAGGTCTTTATGCTATTTGTACATGGGGACTGGAGATTGAATGTGGAAAAGAAAAGTATGCTATTTCCTCTAAGAACTTAAAGAGAAAATGGAGTTAGATTGTGTTATCCATTCTAAAGTGTCCATTTGAAGGTATGTTGGCAGAGTCAATATCCTCTCAAAGATGCACACACTGTACAGACACAAAAATATTTATGAGAAAACACTTAAGCAATACCAGACATCTATTATTTAAATAAAAATGCATTTCTAGCTAAATAATTATTTACCATCATATTTTTATGTTTAACTATTACAAATTAACTATTAAGAGGAAAAACAAGAGAAACTTCGATTATTTATCCATGAACGTGAGGAGACTGAGGAGCAATCTAATATTCAGCATTGTTTTTCATATGAATATATAGCCTCCTGAGTGGTTTGTTCATTCCCTCTGTAGTATTTACATTTCTATACTGTGTTGACTTCTCACAGCACCTCTCCTCATTAGTCACCTCTTTAATCTCTCAGACACACTGATGAGGTCCTATTTTGAGAAGAGTATGAGATTTAGAATATTAGATTTACATTACACTTGGGGATAGTGTGATAACAAAAAATGTAAATTTACAAAATATGGATTTTTTTTTGTATCTTCAGAATGTCTTGCTTTTTACAGACTGTGAGTATGTATGTGATTTCAGTATGGTTTAACAATGATATTATACATGTTCAAATCTAATTTGGCCTTAAAAAGTTGTTTTTGTCTACAGAGAAAAAAACATTTTATGGTGAAAATCTGTATGAGGTATAAGTTTTATTGGGGTTCTACAGGTGAGCTTAGGGTCCATTATATTAACACACTCTTTCAACACTAACAAGGGAGATGTACAAATAAATTTACACCAAAAAGTTGCTTTCAAAGAGGCCTACCCAACTGATGGCTACAAACTACATGAAAGAGAAAGATTTTAGTCTCTGAGACACAGCTTGCAGACATTTTGATCCCCCCAGGCCTGGGAACAGCCTACAGAGCCCTGCAGTGGCCAGAGCTGCCCCCACCAGCAACCCCTGGTCAGTGTTCTTTGGTCTCGAGCAGTATGTGTCTGTTTACCTTAGAGGGCAGTGTGCAGTACAAAGAGTACCATTTTAAGATAGGAGAACATTGCTCTACAGAACTGTGTCTTCGTTGGTCTGAGAACTGCTTTGTATTTCTTTCCGTAAAGGAGTAAATACTCATTGATTGTACTCCTTGTTGTATCTATGCCAATGTCTCTGTCTTTATTTATTTATTTACTTTTTTAGCTGAGCCATCCTGCCACCTATTGGCAGCTCAGCTCGGGCTGGGAATAGAACAGGCAACCCTGTTGCTCAGAGCTCACACTCTTGAGCAAGCTCTTAACCAACTGAGCCACTCGACTGGCCTATCTGTCTATTTTTATCAAGAGCTAGTCTACAAATAATTCTTGAGCATACATGATATGCTATTTACACAGTACAAGGTAATCCAAATCTGATTTCGTTGAATGCTAGCAAGATGCAAAATTTAAAGGGAAAACATAATTTGCAAAAAATAATGACTACAAACTTTGTAGAATTTATACAATATTTCTATTTGTTATAAAGTAAATCCTTTTTTTTTTTTTGTTCAAAAATGCATCCCTTCTTTCTTTCTTGAGCTGTATCCTACATAAATATAATTTCCTTCCTCTTCTAAATAGGAAACTTTTGTTTCTTGTCCGTGTCTATGAAACTGGAGAACAGGAACTGGATTATCTGTTACTCTTACTGTTATTGATTTCAGAGATCCTCCTCTTGCTATTTCTAAGGAAAGAGCAAGAATATCCTGGTATTTTTGTCTGTGAAGATTCAAAAGCAGTGAAGCAAACCATTTCCCTTGAATGCTGTTATACATGACAAAGGCGCTAACTGCTTAATTCCAGGGGTCTGTTATTATTTGTAAACTGGTTCTTAAATAAGGATACTTACAGATGCCTCTTGCTCCAGATGGTCCCATTTAACTGCCAGTGTTACTCATGAGTGGTTTTCTGCTTTAGCTTTAAACAAATACTTAACACAGCAATTCTGTTATCAAGAATTCTCTCTGAAAATTGGAGCGGAATCCTAAAGTGCTGCATGAAGTGGCAGCACAGGCAATTTCCTTCAGCATGGGAAACATGGGTTAAAAATAATGGAGCACAAAGGTACTGATGGAGATTTTAAAAAAAGAACTGTAGCCATGTGGAAAGAGAAAGGGTCTCTGGACTTAGTCTGTACATCGGAGTGCAAATCCTTGCTCTGCTACTTAATAGTCTGGTACCCTTGACAGGTCTCAAAAAAGGTAGGGATGAGGTCATCCCTTTCACAGGATATGTTTGAGGATGAAATAAGATAATCAATATTTTCCTATTTCTGGTGGATGTTAATAGATGTTACCAGGAACAAAAAGTTTCCATGGTTGCTTCCATTTGAGAAATATTGAATTAAACCAAGAAATAGGTTTCTTCAGTGAAAGACCTCTTGGTCTTTAAAATGCTAATGTTTTGCCACTCTCCAAGAAGACATATGTCATTGTGTTTCCTAAGCTTATTTGGCTCTCAGACAGCACTCTTGATAGGAAGATATTTGTGGAACAAACACATTTTGGGAAATGCTATCTGCCCTCCAAAATGCTGTTCAAGCATAAGCTGTTAACAATTTAGATGTAACAGTAGACAGTAATCTGGGACCTGTATTTCACTAATTTGTGCTCTAAATAACTTTCCTGTCTGATTCTCAAAATTAATCCATTATAAATAACATTTTAAAATAAGTTAGGCATTATGATACTCAGTACATCAGATATTTAAATATAAACAAAGAAAGAGAAAAAAATAAAAAAAATGTTTTTGTGTCCATAGGCTCAGAGAACGCTAGCTGTGCTTCTCCGCTTTATATTTAAAATATAACCAGATGTTATTTTACCCCATTCATGGAATTTTTACTCTAGAATTTTATTAGTACAGCTTAACCTGAAGCTCTGTGAAAATTTTAATGCTATTTTTACATGCCTTTTAGTAATACCTGAAAAATATGAGAGTTTTTAGAGAAACAGCTTAAGTATCAGCTAAATCTTGGATTCAAACCCTAAAGGCCACTTACTTGCTCTGTGATCACTACGATTTACAAAACCCTCAAGCCTCAGTTTTCTCACATATAAAGTGGGTATAGTAATACTTACCTTTCAAAATATTTGTGAAGCACAAGGAAGGAAATCATTCTATGAAAGCTATTGACATGAAATTGTTACATTTGGATGATAATAGGAAGTCATATATTTGCCTTTAAATAAAGATGTTCTTAGGACTGGAAATTAGTATATGACCACAAATTCCTAGCTTTTAAAAGTTAGAAACAGATTTATCTTGATTAAACAACTCTAATCTAAATTACATGCAGTTAAATTTCAATTATATTGCAAAGAATAAAACAAATTAATCTATGCTGTGTTTCTGTTTCTGTGAGACTCATTCCTTAAATATTTTTAAAATATTTTTTCTCTGTGCTCTTTTGCGTGCTCATGGTTATTTAGCTCTTACACTGGGATTTGAATTTTGGTAGTTGTGCTTTTAAAATTCTAAATGATCTTATAACCTCTTTTTATTTAAGGTTAGTGATGGTCTTAGGAATGATACCAAGTATATTAATTATCCTCATTTTAAAATTATTGTCTGCAGCTGGAATTTACAGTTCCACTTTCATTGCCTCCTTTATAAGTCTGGTGATCATTGATTGGCACATATGAACATTATTGTAAGCATCATTCATTCATTCACTGATTCATTCATTCTTTCAACATTTGTTGAGCACTTCTTAGATACCAGGTGATAAATACACACAGCCTTGCCAGCACAGAGCTAACACTCATTGTCTGCAAACACAGAGCAGGTTTAAAATTTTTTTTCCCATGAGAAGAGTAGATCTGTCTTTACCCTTTTCCTTATTTAACCTATTAGCATAGCATACGTTTAGTTTTAGTTAAGAAGAATTGCTTACTCTTTATAAGATAAAAATCTTCATTCTTACTTGGCATCTGAAAAGAAGAATATTTAAGGTTAAATATTAAGCTACAAATACAACAGAAAATTACACTGATGTTTTCATTTCATTCTCAATAACATGTTTATTCTAGAGACATTCTAATAACATTTTTGCCATCATGGAGGATATAACTGATGGCCCTTGATGCAAGTGCCTTTTTATAGTTAAATTATCTGAGGGTTTTTTTTTGGGGGGGGGGTCTCCCAAGAGACATGTAGAGTTAAAATGCATTTTGTGTATACTGAAGAAGGAACTTCCTGATATTAAAGTGGGATGAGATTCCAAGATTATTTATGGGATTCTTTCTCTGCAGAGGTTTTGGAGTAATCTGTGTTCTTGTGTCTTTGGTAATTTAAATGTGGTTATTTGTGTAGGCCACAGACTAGACAAAATGGCCTCCTAAGGTCCCTTTAAACCTTATGACTTATAAGTGGCTTAGCCTAGGTATCAACAGTAAGTGAAGTGTTTGTGACAATGCCAAAATGCACATGAACATATACTGTGCATATGCAAATGAGTATACAGGAGCAGAGATGGCTTGTCCATTCTTAGGGGTCTGTGTCTGAAACTGGGACGTGCGTATCCCAGGGCTGTTATGCCAGGGAGTATCTGAAGCTGTGGGGTACACTTGATTCATCTTACTGCTATGTCAATTATCCTAAAAGTATTGGGGAAAAGCATCTTGAAATTTTATTTTTATTATAATAAATATGGAGGTTTATGAAGTCGAAATCACAGATGTTTGTACCCATGAAAAATATAAGACAATAATTTGGACTACTGTGGATTGTCTCTTCAGTACCTCCCCAGGGTGCTTATGTCCTCTCCTGTGCTATACTTGGGTGGCAATGGTCACAGGTTCTTCTGTAGGTGAAAATGTATGGCCTAAAATACTGGTTTCATTACCCTAATCATTATCATAGCTTGAGTAACAATGTTGTTTTTAATCCTAGTGGTCAATTTATCTAGACATTCAAGACAAATTTGCTTTGAGACTAGCAGATTAGAACTTAATATTTTTAAAATTTGATAAATGGGAGATATAAATCAGCCTCACAAATGTATGATTTGTTTTCAGAAATTAAAGCATTAACATCTGATTGAAAGTTCAATGTCAAAATGCATCAAGCATACAAAAGTGTCCTTAGTACCTTTACAGGTTACACTATCTATGGTTGGTTACCAGCCTTTCACCCACAGCTCCACTTCTCCACTTCAATTGTACTCATATTCTCTTTTCTTGTGAATCTCTGTTTTCATCTTAAATCTTTCAAAGTTTAATCTCTAAATGGTACTACCCTGGAAATCATGAAGAAGTTTGAGATAAAGTGCATGCATATTCAAATTACTCAAGTGATGAGTTTATTTTTAGTTAACTTTCATTTATGGATGCCTCTCAATTTTCTATCAAAACCTAGATACACAGAGCCATGAAATCCTGCTTTTTTTCCCCTTCCATTTCTGGCATCTATTTTAGAGATCTCTGCAAATAGACAAATCTGTAAATATGGTCTGTCCTTGTTAACATCACACTGTTTTCTTACCCCACTAAATGTCCCTAACATTTAAAGTCCAGAACCAAGGTCAGGGACAGACTCTGGGAGGAGAGTGGGCACATTATTTTTCTTGCTATTTCTGTTTCTCCTTTACAGGCTCTTTAGAAGACCATTGGGGGAAAATGTTTTTTTTTCTCCTTCTAGCTTTCTTTTTACTCCTGTGGGGATATCAGACTGGTGGGGTCTAAGCCAGGCCTGACATTTCTGAATTTGTGCTTATATAGTACAAACATGGAGGTGTACACTGTCCTGTCCAATTCATTTTTAAGCAGCACTGCACCCATAGGGCTCAGAAAAAATAATTTCACGAATGGATTTTAGCATGCTTGATTTGAAATCATGAATCAGGAACCTATAAAAGCAAATATCTGATAATCAAAATCATCATTTGAAACTTGGAGTTGAAAGGTATCATTTAGGTCTAACCACAGCAGTTCTGATGCCTTCCACAAAACTATTATCTAAGGTCAGTCAGCCTCTTCTTGGGCAGTGTCAGTAAAAAGTGTCTCTTTGGATATTTTCAGTGAAAATCTATTGCTCAAAATAGTTAATCACATTGGAAAATTTCATTGTTAAAAAATCTAGTCATAAAATTGATCCCAAATCTGCCATTTTATATTTTGTATCCCTTGGTTCTGGTGATGCCTTCTAGAATACTAAAGTCTCTTCTTCTCCATGTGTATTGTAAAATATTTGAGGGAATCATGTCTTCCATTAATCTCATGGTTTGCTAAAGAGGGCTTAGGGCTTATACCAGATGCCAAGAGTTAATTTTTATGTTTTTAAATTAATTTTATTTTTTAAATATTTTTTTTATTTTTCACTTACAGTTGAAATACAATATTACATTAGTTTCAGGTGTACAACATAGGGATTAGACATTTACATAATTTACGAAGTGATCATCCCAATAAATCTAGTACCCATCTGACACCATACATAGCTATTACAATATTATTGACTTATACTTTGCTTCCCCATGACTATTTTGTAACTACCAATTTGTACTTCTTAATTCCTTCCCTTTTTTTCACCCAACTCCACTCCTATTTAGCACCATCAAAATGTTTTCTGTAATTATGAGTTTGTTTCTATTTCTTTATTTATTTTGTTCTTCAGGTTTCACATGTAAGTGACATCATATGACATTTGTCTTTTTCTGTCAGAATTACTCCATTAAGCATAATACCCTCTAGGTCCATCCATGTCGTTACAGATGGCAACATTTCATTCTTTTTTTAAAACCTGAGTAATATTTCATTGTATATACGTAACATCTCTTCTTTATTCATCTATTGATAGATGCCCAGGTTGCCTCCATATCATAGGTATTGTAAATAATGCTGCAATGAACATATGGATGCACATGTACCTTCAAAACAGAGATTTGGGTTCCTTCAGGTAAATACCCAGAAATGGGATTACTGGGTCCTCCTTTGTCTCTTGTTATAGCCTTTGTTTTAAAGTCTATTTTGTCTGGTTAATTATTGCTACTCCACCTTTTCTTTATTTTTTATTTTTTATCCATTTTCATGAAATACTTTTTTCCATCCCTTTACTTTCAGTCTGTGTGTGTCTTTTGACCTGAAGTGAGTCGCTTGCAGGCTGAATATGTAAAAGCTATGTTTTTTTTATCTATTTAGTTACCATCTGGTTTTGACCAGAACATTTAAACCATTTACATTTAAAGTAATTGTTGATAGGTATGTAGTTATTGTTATTTTATTATTCATTTTTTGATCTTTTTTCCCCCCTTCTTCTTAAAGGAGTCCCTTTAACATTTCTTGTAATACTGATTTGGGGGGTGATGAACTCCTTTAGCTTTTCCTTGTTTGGGGAGCTCTTTATTTGTCCTTCAACCTAAATGATAGCTTTTCTGGGTAATCTTGGCTGTGGGTCCTTGTTTTTTATCACTTTGAATATGCCATGCCATTCCCTTCTGGTCTTTAAAATTTCTGTTAAGAAATCAGCTGACAGTCTTATGGGAGCTCTCTTG
>NW_017732775.1:77114-86648 GCF_001890085.2 Hipposideros armiger | reverse complement strand
TGGTGCCAACTTGGGCCAGTGAAGCAAAGTCCTCCACAACTAGACTGAAGAACAAAAGGACAGCAACTTGTCTGTTCCCCTCCCCCAATGCCCCAGCACTGTTCCCATCCTCTAATTCCCCAATTAAAAAAAAAAAAAGAATGAAGAGAAACAAATTAAAAAAGAGGGTCTATAAGATCAAATGTTAAAAGTGAGAAGCCAAGAAGCATGTATATTGAGCAGCATTCTGCATAAACTTCTTCATAAATATGCCATATTATTTTAATTCATATTTGAGTTGATTCATTATTTACACTTATTTTAAAAACTGCATACTTCTATTGTAAATAGAAAAAACCATAAGTAGAAGGTAAGTATAAAATAAGCACAAAACTAATACCAAATATATGTATGTATACATGTGTATATATATGTATACATATGTATATATGTAGAAGATTTAAAGGAGTTGCATTTTGGGGAAGATAATTAGATCAAGCAGACAACTGATAGCTAGTGAGACCACTGGCTATACTAGCTTGTTTTTGAAGTGAACTGGAGGATTGAGGATGGAGGATGTAACTTTGAATAACAAGAACTGAGCACTTCCTGATGCTTAAATTGGAATTTGGATGTTTGCATCAGAGCATCAGAGAGATGGTAGCTTTCTCTTATTAAACATGTTGCAGAATTTTGCATTACATGTAGTCATATCTCTAATAACATAATTTTCCATTACCACTGGGAGATTTGTCTTCTTGAAAAGCCTTTTTCTCTGAACAAGAAATGAAAGCACATTACAACAGAAGACTAAACAAGTAAATCTATAGTGGAAAGCAATAGTTCTAGATTTGATATAACTGTATTGAAAGAAATTGGTTTTCTTTGTTTAGTGTTGGGGGATGCAATTAGAGGGAAATATTTTTTTTTGCAAATCACTTTTTCTCTCTTTTTAAATCCAAGTTGCTTTCCATGGGAAAAGAACCTGTCTTTTTATGGCTGTTTATAAAGTTAAAGGAAGAGGGATATTGCATGGCAAAAGGATATGCTAGAATGCACATGTCCATCCAAATGTTAAAAACTTACTTAGATTTGCAAAGAAATTGTCTTTATAAAATGAAAACCTCTTAGGAAGTCCAACGGCTTATTTGTTTGTTCCTTCAAGTGAAACAAATTATCATTAAAAAGGTTCAGCTTCAAATTAAGACCTTTTAGAAGCTTAGAGGGACTTGCTCACAAAAGTTCAAATCCCTTAGAAAATGGCTCATTGCTGCCTCAGAGAAAGAGAAAAATAGCTACTGATGAGATTCAAATCATTCTCTATCTTCCCTTTCATTAATTTTAAACATAATTCATAGGCCATTATGCTCTGGAAATCAAAAGAATTATTTCTCATTGTAGCCTACCATTTTTCATCATTATACACACACACAATGTCCAATTTCACCCCACTCATTCAAAATGGCGTTTAAAGCAGGCAGAAAAGATTAACTCCAATACTTACATTTGGCTTTAATTCATAGCTTTCTAAAGAGTTTTACTAGTCTAAATATGTATTTACACAATAGAATATGATGAGTCATTTCTAAAATGTAAACATACTAGTTTAAAAAATTGCTTAAATATGTATTTCTGGCCTGAGCTTCTCTCAGGAGATTCCTATGAGACTTACAGCAATAATGCCCTAATGTTTGAATCACACCACTTCTCAGTACATTACAAATAATGTTTTAAAAAAAGAGTGAACAGGGCCGGTCGAGTGGCGCGATGGTTAAGAACTGGCTTGGAATGCCAGAGGGCCCCGGTTCGGATCCCACATATGAGGGCCAGTGACACTGCCCTNTGTTTTTTATCACTTTGAATATGCCATGCCATTCCCTTCTGGTCTTTAAAATTTCTGTTAAGAAATCAGCTGACAGTCTTATGGGAGCTCTCTTGTAGGTAACTAACTGCGTTTCTCTTGCTGCTTTTAAAATTCTCTTTATGTCTTTAACCTTTGGCATTTTCATTATGATGTATCTTGGTATAGGCTTCTTTGGGTTCATCTTGTTTGAACTCTCTGTGCTTTCTGGGCTTATATGTCTATTTCCTTGTTAAGGAAGTTTTTAGTCATTATTTCTTCAAATAGGCTTTCAATTCCTTGCTCTCTCTCCTGCCTCTGGTACCCATATGATGTGAATGTTGGTATGCTTGATGTTGTCCCAGAGGGCCCTTAAACTATCTTCATTTTTTTTTAATTCTGTTTTCATGTTGCTGTTGCAATTGGATGTTTTCTGCTACCTTATCTTCTAAATCACTGGTTTGACCCTTTGCTTTACCTAACCTACTGTTGATTCCCTCTAATGTACTCTTCATTTCAGTTACTGTAGTCTTTATTTCTGACTGGTTCTTTTTCATGTTGTCAATCTCCATTTGTATGTTTTTTTAATCTCTTTATTGAAGCTCTCTCAGAGATCATTGAACATCCTTATAACTAGTTTTTTGAACTTTGTGTTTGGTAGATTGCTTGGCTCCATTTTGTTTGGTTCTTTTCCTGAAGCTTTTTTCTGTTCCTTAAGTTAGGACTTGTTTCTTTGTCTCCCCATTTGGCTGCCACCCTCTGAGTTTGTTTCTATGTATTAGGTAAAGCTACTATGTCTCCCAGTATTAGTAGAGTGGCTTTATGTAGTAGGTGTCCTGTGGGACCCATGGCTCAGCCTCCCTGGTTACCTAAGCTGGATGCTACAAGTGTATCCCTGTGTGTTGTGTGTGTGTGCTCTCCTGTTGTAGTTGAGTCTTGGTTGCGGTTTGTATATTAATGGGAGGGTTTGACCCTCAGGCTGATTGGTTGTGAGGACTGGCCATGACTATAGTAGAGGAGATGGTGTACAGGGGCTGGACCCTAGGAGCAGGAATTACTTTACAAGGGAAGGCTTTTGTGTCTGTCTGGTGTTCCCTTTTGGTGTGTCAGTCTGAAGCTGGCCACCACAAGTGCCGGCCCTGGGGCCTCCTGGGTGGTGCTCCACCACAAACCAAATTCATAGATCATATCCTGCTAGGGCTACCTGGAATGAGCCACAAAGTGGCTGCCACCCATGCTGGGCTTGGTGGTGCCTGGGAAAGCCCAAGCTGCGAATCAAGGCCAGCTGCCTGTAGAGCCAGGCTTGTGGCCACTTAACAAGAGGTACAGGGCATGCCGAAGCCAGATGTTGCTTGTCCAGGGTTTGTGAACCTTTGAAAAATTTTAGGAGAGTCCACCAAAGCAGGGTATTTGTATTGAAAAGCTACTGGAAATGGCTTGGGTGGGCCTGAAAGTTGGGAGGGGTGGGGCCACAAGGAGTCACCAGGGTGGGGTGAATGGTATTAGGTAGTTGGCGACTCTGATATGGCAGCAGCCAGCATCTCCATGGTGGGTGGGAGATGGCTAAACAAAGGAACAATGGCTTCTGCCAGCACTAATACCTGGGAGAAAGCTACTTTTCCCAGCCCTTTTTCCTGAAGCCAGATAATTCAGTTCTTCCCCATATGTTCCTTGGCACAGTGTTGGAGTTCAGAGAGAGTGAATCCATCAGTGAGCAAGAACATGTGGGCCCTTTAAATGTAATGCCCATGTCTCCAGCCACCCTCTATCTCACTCAGCCACAATCTCTGCTGGTTTTCAAAGATAGAATTTGTGGGGACTTCTCTTCCCAGCACTGGAACCCTGGGCTGAGAGCCTGGTATGGGGCTGGGACCTTCCATTCCTTGGGGGGTACCTTCTCGGCTGAGATGCCCCTCTGTCAGTTTTTAACTGCCACACATGGGTGTGGGACCAGCCCATTCCAATTCTCAGTCTTGAGGTGCCTTCTTCTGTATGTCTTTAGTTGTAGGACTTTTGTTCAGGTAGACTTCAGGTGATTTTCAATGATGTTGTTTTGAAGTTTGGTTATAATTTTGAGGTGGTTATGAGAGGAGGCAAGCATAGCATTTATCTACTCTGCCATCTTGACCAAAAAATTCCCAAGAGCTAATTTTTAAATTTTCAGGTAGTTTGCAAACAGGTTGTTAAACTATCCATTGTTAAAAATTAAATCATACAAACTTAAATTATTTTAAAAGATAATAAATACAGCTAATCACTTCCTAACTATTTTACTATTATTTATGATTGAGGTTATTTACACTTAGAGCTGCATGATAAAAATACTTTATGTTACTGCACTACTGCATATCTCTTCCCAACCCTGTGTCCAGTGATACCATATTTGTAGCTTGAAATTGGCCATGTTGAGAATATTTACCTAATAGAAATGAACAAATGCTAAAAAAAAATTGGTTTATTTTCTCTCTTTTTTTGAGAGCTGGTTATACTACAGTACTGCCTCATCTTGGATACAGCCTGAAAATCGTAAGCAGTACTTTTTATCATTTTGTAACTCTCAAAATTTTTTCTCTATGATTTTATGAGCCACTCTAATCTCCTACATATTTTCTTCCTGAGCATCTGCTCATTAGTTTCTATCAGTACCCAGAACCTAACACAAAATTCTAAATGCCCAATAGAGGAATTCCTACCAATTATTAGGATATTATATTTTACATGGCCTAAGAAACATAGTTTTTGTTGTTTGTAAATAGCATTCAGCATTATTTATACATTTAAAAAAAAGGCCAAAAATAAAAGTTGTTCCACCTACAACAGGAGTTTTGTGGGGCTCCAATAATATAAATTTTAAAAAAGTACCACTGGGAGATGTAGCGGCGGCAGCAGCAGTGGCAGTAGCGGCAGTGGCGTGGAGGCCCCTGTGCCCTGAGGCCTGCTGATCCGTGAGCAAAGAGGGAACAGGGCAAAGAAAAAAATCCACCAGATGCAACCTCAGACTCCTGCCAACAGCAACAAGCAAGGGATCAGCAGAAACATGAAACAGCACATCCTGGCCTTCTGCTTTGCCTGCTCTCAGCAATTGTTCTCCCTCTCCTGGGTGTCAAGTTCTGCGTTCCTGTCCCACCACCGCCTGAACGGCAGGTTTCAGAGGGACTGCAAACATCCGCCCCAGCGTCATCCTGGTGCAGACCGACTCCCAGGATGTGGAGCTTGGTTCCATGCAGGTGATGAACAAGAGCCGGAGCTCGGCAGAGCAGGGCGGGGCGCACTTGATCGAAGCCTTGGTGACCACGCCCACATGCTGCCTGTTCTCCTCCATCCTCACCCAGAAGCGCGTTGACAACCACAACACCTACACCAACAACAAGAATTGCTCCTTGCCCTCCTGGCAGGCGCCCCACTAGAGCTGCACCTCTGCCATGTGCCTTGACAACGAGGGCTACCAGACAGCTTTGTCTGGAAAGTAACTGAAAGCATACAACGGTTCCAATGTGCCACCCGCCTGGAAGGAGTGGGTCGGCCTCCTTAAAAACGCCCGCTTTTATAGCTATAGGCTCTGTCGGAACAGGGTGAAGGGGAAGCATGGCTTTGACTACGCTAAGGTTCACCAACGACAGCGTGAGCTTCTTCCACACATCCAAGAAGATGTACCCGCACAGGCCGGTCCTAATGGTCATCAGCCACACAGGCCCCCACAGCCCTGAGAATCGCCCCCCCCCCAAATACTCATGCCTCATCCCCAACACCTGGCAGCACATCACGCCAAGCTACAACTACACACCCAACACTGACAAACAATAAATCATGTGCTACACGGGGCCCCTGAAGCCCATCCACATGGAATTCACCAGCAGCCTGCAGCGGAAGCACCTGCAGACCCTCATGCCCATAGAGGACTCCAGGGAGATGATTACAACACGCTGGTGGAGACGAGCGAGCTGGACAACACCTACATCATGCACACCACCGACCATGGCTACCACGTCGGCCAGTTAGGCCTAGTCAAGGGGAAGTCCATGTCCAACGAGCTCAATATCAGGGTCCTGTTCTACGCGAGGAGCCCCAGAGGAGCACCAACCTGGAGGCAAGCTCGCTGAATCCCCATATCGGCCTCAGCATTGACCTCTTTTCACCACCCTGGACATCCCCTTGGGTATGGATGGGAAATCCATCCTCAAGCTGCTGACACAGAGCAGCCAGTGAATCGGTTTCACTTGAAAAAGGCGATGAGGGTCTGGCAGGACTCCTTCCTGGTGGAGAGAGAAAAACTGCTTAGCAAAAGGGTCAGTAACAAGGTGGATGCCCAGGAGGAGAACTTCCTGCCCAAGTACCAGCACGTGAAAGAGCTGTGCCAGCATGCCGAATATCAGACCATGTGAGAGTAGCTGGGACAGAAGTGGTGGTGTGTGGGTTGGATGCCAGAGACGCGGGAGCTGCACAAGTGCAAGCGCCCAACGTGGGCCTGGGGGCAGAGCCCTGTCTAACCTGAGTACAATGGGCAGGGTGGTGAGGCTTGCACCTGTGATGGTGGGGATGACAAGCGCAGCCTGCATGGACACCGGGAAAAGTTCTTCAAGAAGTACAAGGTCAGCTATTCCTGGAATGGCTCCGACAGCTCAGTAGCCATCTAGATGGAGAGTGAGGTACACCATGTAGGTCTGGATGACACATCCCAGCTCCTCAACCTTACCAAGGGGCCCTGGCCAGGGCCCCTGAAGACCAAGATGACAAGGACAGCAGGGACTTCAGTGGCACTGAAGACCTTCCAGACTACTCAGCCCCCAACCCCATTAAAGTCACACATCGGTGCTACATCTTAGAGAACGACACAGTCCAGTGTGATCTGAACCTGTGCAAGCCCCTGCAGGCCTGGATAGACCACAAGCTGTACATTTACCATCAGATCGAAACCCTGCAGAACAAAATTAAGAACCTGAGGGATGTCCAAGGTCACCTGAAGAAAAAGCGGCCAGAAGAATACGATTGCTACATATCAGTTATAACACCCAGCACAAAGGCCTTCTCAAGCGCAAAGGCTCCAGACTGCATCTTTTCAGAAAGGGGCTGCAAGAGAAGAAAGAGGTGTGGCTGTTGGAGGAGCAGAAGCGCAAGAAGAAACTTGGCAAGCTGCTCAAGCGACTGCAGAGCAGGGACACGTGTAGCATGCTGGCCCTCACGGACTTCACCCACGACAACCAGCACTGGCAGACTGCACCTCTTTGGACTCTCGGGCCTTTCTCTGTCTGCACCAGCGCCAACAGCAACACTTACTAGTGCATGAGGACAATCAGGGAGACCCACGTTTTGCTTTTCTCTGAATTTGTAAATGGCTCTCTCGAGTCCTTTGATATCAACATAGACCCCCAATAGTTGATGAAGGTAGTGAATACACTGGACAGGGATATCCTCATCCAGCTAGCTACACATACAGCTCATATAGCTGAGGAGTTGCAAGTGTTACAAGCAGTGTAACCCCCAGACCGAAACATAGACTTGGGATTTAAAGATGGAGGAAGCTATGAGCAAAACAGGGACAACTGTGGAAAAGGTGGGATGGTTAAGCAGCATGAGTCGGAGCTCCAAAAACAGAGGCATCATCTGACTGTACAGACAATTAAAAACCATATATGATTTCAAGCAGACCTATGCTGTTAGGAGACCTGAGAGACACAGAACTTGCTTTTAGTCAACATGGCAAATTCTGGAAGAGAACCACCAGGAGCTGTGATACTTCAGGAAGTCCATTTTTGCCTCTGCTTTTGATTCGGATGATACCTCACCAGCTGCACAAAATGCACTTTCATATCAAAAAGTCACCACTAACCCTCTCTGAGAGGCTCACAAGGGAAAAAGAACAAAGAGATTTCTTGGAAATTTCCCCTGAGGGTGAAAAGTCACTGGAATTTTTTTTTTAAATCATAAGGGAAGAACAACCCTGTTTTGAATCCTCTGATCTTTTGGTTTGTCACAAAGGAGGAACTAAGAAACAGGACAGAGGCAACTTGCAGATGCTAACAATGGTGCACAGAGTTTGACAGTGAGTCAGTAACAAAAAAATTGACACTTATCTAGCACCATAACTCTCGTTGTCTCTGAAGAAACTAACTTCACTGTGCATATGGGGCTATTTACGTCTAACCAAACACAAACTTTCAGGAGAAGCTGACTAATAAGAAAACCCAGTCTTCAAGAGCGGTGATGCCAGTAAATGCTCTGTGGCCAGTGTAAGATAAAAGCCCTTGCAGTTATGGACATTTCTATTCCTGACCAGATACCATTTCTCCCACTATTCCTTTGTTATCTGTCCCAGAACTAATGTATTTTAAAGTCCCAAAGAAAAATGAAGTTGATGTATGTCCCAAGCTTTAATGAAATTGTATATGTAAAGAACTTCTCTGGTTCTAAGCATTGTCATACAATGTGAAAAACCCCAGCCTGTGACCAGCGGTTGGTATGAGGTGACCTTGCCATTTTGGAAAAGGTCATTCTTGGGGGGGGGGGAAATACTCACCATAAAATGACATGTTACAAAATTATAAACAATTATTAGACTTTATTAATGGCAACAGTGTGCAGGTCACAGAAAGTAATATTTTCACAATATGCTTCAATGATGAGAACAATGTCAAATATTGGGTTGTCGGAAAAGTAGTGACGTATTATTTCTATGTTTTTCATTGCAAAAATGCATCATGACGTTTCCGACAACCCAATACAATTTTCAGTCTTGGTGCCTTATTTTAATTACAACATAAATAAATTAGGGTAAGTCCTCAGAGGGGTGCCCAGAATGGTAAGGGAACTGGTTTTGCTTTTGTTCTATCACACAGGCTTAGTTTTCTAACTATGTTTTTAAAAATTATTTGTTTTTAATCTTAGATTCCGCAAAATTATTATAGATTATCTCATACTTAGATACTACACATATTGATAACTGAGTGTGGGTTCTATAATAATCCAACTTTCTACCAATTTAAAAAAAATTAGATAAGTACATTTTTAAAATTAGGTTAATTTTCATCTTCAAATTCTTAAGATAATCCTCCATATTTTCAGGAAGAAAAAAGTTCTCAATACTTATAAATGTGGAAAGCCAAACCTTTTGTAGCAGAATAAGAAATATCAAAACCTATTCTTTGAAGTGTCATCATATTTATTGACTACAACCACAAGTATAAATGATAAAGCAATATCAAGAGAAAAGACTGCGTATGTGAAACAATCTAGAGTCCTATATTACAGAAAGGTAGAGATGTAGAACCAGGGACAGAAATGAAATGAAGAAGGCAGGGCAAAAGGTATCGGAAGTTGGGGGATGAGGTCACTAAGATAGATTAGGCAGAGAGTTGTGGGGGTATCATATATGCCATTAAAGATTAGAGAACATACTTCTTATGCAGTCACTGAAGACATTTTTAAAAACTGAATAATCTAAAACAATTATATTTTACAAGATACTCTGGCAGTATTGTGGGTTATGTTGGAGAAGAGAAAAACTGAAGGCAATGTGACCAGTAGTAATGAGAATGTTACAATGAAATAGCCAGATGAAATTGTATAGAAGTTTTTAAAGAGTGCCAGTGGAACTTGAGAACAATGCAGATTTGGCAATCTATATAATAATGGTAACTTAAATCATAAAACATAAACAAACAAATAGACTCACCAAAGGATTAAGTTAGAGAAAATATACTTTGGTCAGACTCTTAGAA
>NW_017732775.1:49765-74699 GCF_001890085.2 Hipposideros armiger | reverse complement strand
CCCCCAATTCCCCAATAAAAATCTTTAAAAAAAAAAAAAGAGTGAACAAGGGTAGAGATACCTCTCAAAGTAATAAAAATATTTTAATCCTTACTCTGTCTTGATGTTGGGTAGCCATAAAGGCACTGCCCCTTATTTCAAATGGAATCACCTTCAGTCTGTTCTGACTAAGCTTTTAATGATGTTTGCAGGCTGCTGTTTAAAATCTCTAATAACCAAACACCTGGGCATATTTATCAGAGAATAAGTGTGCACTTTCTATAAAGAAAAATATTGCTAATCACATTGGCTTTTGTTCTTGGTTAGACACATTTCACTACATTATCAGTCTCACTTTACTTTGAAACGGTCTATTGCACATTAAAAACAAACAAAAACTTCCAATCCTATTTTCTGTTGCTAGTGACAGTGCTGACGAGTACTTTTTGGGGCTCAGTGTCAATGTCAAGTTGGTATCTCTGCCTCTACATGCTACTGCCAGTCCAGTTGGTCTAAGAAGAAACAGGAATGAATTAGAATGGCAGTTTCCAGAGTTATGGACATAGAAAGAAAGGAAGCAGAGCAATAAGACTTATCTGGTCTTCAATCTCTATGTCATTAATTACACCTATTTCTACTATAGGACAGTCTAATCTAAACATTGCTTTAAGCAAACTATGTTGTAAATGCTGCATGCTGTATTTCTGTGTTGAGTGTACTCTGAGAAGTTCTATAGATACCTATTTAACTTATTTCACATGGGAAGACTCCCCAATTCCCACTCTCTCCTCCTACACTGCCCCACCTCACCACTTTGTAAAGTAACATCCGACACAGACAGGTTTATCTGGGAAACAGATTCTGAGATGCAGAACTTTATGGAGGAAGCTTACTGGGGAATGTTCTCTAGATGAATAACTATAGGAAAGAGAATAAAGTAAGACTGGGCAGAAGAAATTGAATTGAGAGGCGATCACAACAGAGGCCACAGTGAGACCCATGGAAGCTCCACAGCTGGAATGTCCCTTCAGACTTATCTTGTGCTGAGGCAGGGAGGATCAACTAATGCCTTGGTTAGGAGCCTGAGGATTCAGTTTTTAGGATTCTACAATCATCACAGCAGACCTTGTATCAGATGTCAATTTGGGGCATGAATTATATCAGAAAATATTTTTGCAAATATGTTTATGTTGATGCTTTTGGGACCTCAGTAGGGTGGTAGAATTCAACAATTTTGAAAAACGTTTATTGCAATCCTATGAACCAGGCGTATGGTATAAATGTCATCTCAATTAATCCTGAAAGCCAAGCATTATATTTTTCCTACTTTATAGATGAGGAAATTAATTGTAAGCATGATCAAGCGAGTTGTCAAGAATAACACAGTTAGCAGACTTACCTGCAAACCTATGTTTGCCTGCTTAATGGTTGCAGTTTAGTCTTTTACAGAGTTTGGGGAGACATTTGAGGATGGAAGACAGGTGTAAAGCCTAAAGTCTAGAATTGATCTGATCATGAAGCAAGAGTCAGAAATCAAGACAAGGGGTCAAATGGCATATTAGGGATCTCCAGAGAAACAGAAACAATAGGAGACAGGGAGAGGGAGAAGGAGAGGGAGAGGGAGAGGGAGAGGGAGAGATTAAGCAATTATGGAGGATGGGGAGTTTCATAATTTGCAAGCTGGAGACTCAGGAAAGCCAAGAGTATAATTTAGTATGAGTCTGAAAACCTGGGAACCAGGAGAACAGGTGGTGTAAATTCCCATCCAGGGGCAGGAGAAGATGAGATGAGATGCTCTAGTTCATATAGGATATGTTCTATTTAGGCCCTAAATAGGTTAAATGATGCCCACCCACATTGGGGAGGGCAATCTATTGAGTCCACTGGTTTAAATGCTAATCTCACCTGGAAACACACTCACTGACACACCCAGAAATAATGTTTAATCTGAGCACCCCATAGCTAGCTAAATTAACACATAAAATTAACCATCACAAATTGCAAAGCTATCCATGTCTTGGAAATATCTACTCTTTCAAGTCTGTAGGTACTATGGTAATTGATGTTAAACCTTAAGAATTGAATGTGCTTTAAGAAGATTAAGACATTTATGCTGTCAAGGGTAACAGTGCCAACTAATAAGAATCAAGTACCTAATATGTTCCACTCTTGTGTTAATTACTTTAGACACATCATTTTACAACATGGATACCATTATTATTACTCTCATGTTTAAGGTGAGAAATTTAGAGAAGTTAAATAAATTTCTCAAGACCATACTAGTAATTGAATTCTAGAGTATCTTTCTCTAAAATCTGATCTTTGAGCTATTACTCTCCATAATTTCAATGATCTTTCTGAAATGTAGAAATGTCAAGATGTAAAACTGCTCACTTGTTGGTGTATCATGGTAATTTCAATTAACTCCTTCTGAGTCACTGTAATTTTTGGAAGCAATGCTTACTCTCCTTGCCTGTGCCAGAAGGTTCTTTTGTCTATTTGCTTAAGATGGGCATGACATTTCTTAGAAACCCTTCCCTGTCCTAGGTTAGAGTTGGCCAAAAAAGAAACTTAAGTGAAATTTTGGAGGTAGATGCAAAGCAGCAGCCGTTGTTCTCCACAGGATGTCATCATGTTTAGCTGTGGTCACAGACCATCACAGAGGACTATATGGCAGGTCCCAGCTTGTCCTCTCTCTCCTCCATTTTGAATCTTCTTCCTGACTGTTGACTCTACTGACCAACAGCAACTCCAGTATCATCACCACTTCCTTGGATGGGCACTCAGGAAAGCAAAAGCTTCCCCTAGGATTCTGTACTAGCTATCTTTTCATGATCTCCTTTCAGCCGATGAATGTGCCTGGCCTCTCGGATCCATCAGCTGGTGATTCTGCTGATCCACCAACTTTCTTTTTTGGTACTTCACTACTCCAGTTCTTTCCACATTTGTGTGTGTTCTAATTCCTATAATAAGCCCCTGATCCCATGTCTATCATTATTCTGTTTCCCTTACTAAATGCTGAGTGGTATGGGGATTTATTCCTGGGAGTAGGTGCTACCATAAAAACCTGAATCAAGAGGCTTTGGGAGCAATGAGTAAGAGTCAAAACTATTTATAGAAAATTCACAAAGCTTTTAAGAGAATTTTACTAGAAAAGAAAAAATACCATGAAGTCAGACCCAAAAAAGCCAGACAGTTCAAATTGGTAAAAGAGCCAAATCTCTATAGGCAGAAAGCAAGCTGAGAGAACTTCTCAGATGAAAACACAGGCACTTTTTTTTTTTAATAGAAAAAGGAAGATGTTTCAAAAGGAGGTGCCAAGATTCCAGAGAGTGAACCAGCTGAGAGCAATGGATTAGGGAACCATTGCCAGAGAGCAGAATTGGAGGATAATCAAGAAACATTCTCTGCTCCTGGTGAAATTGGGGAACCTAAAAGCATGTTCCCAGAATACTGTATTTTATTCTTTTCCCTTCATCTCCCCTCCCTTCTTTCTCTTCCTTCCTTCTTTCCAGTTGTAGTGGGTTGGTCCCTGTCTCACTACAGAATGGTGGTTATGCAAAGGTCAGGTAGCATGTATTTTTAAGTTCAAAGGTTTTTAGGTTAAAACAAGCTGTGTCTGATGAACCTCTTCCGTATCTGGGCCTCCTTTAAATGATGAGATCTTGTACTTTGAACCAGAGCTTGATGCCATGATTGGATAAAGCTTTAGGAATCTTATTTTGAGATGAGTGCATTTTGCAAATAGGAAGAAGGTGAATTTTGGCCAAGAAACAATTGTTCCTAATCCTACATGCTACTTTTCTTATAAAGAAATAGAAAATATTGTTGAATCTGGGCTGGCTTTGTGATCTCTTTTAATGGATGGAACGCAGAGGAAATGATGTTGTGCCCGTTTTGGGCCCAGCCCTTAATTGGCCTGGCAGCTTCTACTTTGCATTCTTGGAGCCCTGAACCACTATGTAAGATGTCTGTTTACTCTGCTGGAGAGAGAAGCTCAGCACTCCCCAGCCATTCCAATCAGCCCGGCAAATATGAGAATGGCGTCAGCTTGGAGATCTCCAGCTCCCGCAAAGCCACAGGCAGAAAGTTGCTTCCTAAGTGACCCCAGCCAGGTGGAGCAGAAAAATAGCCTAGCTGATCCCAGCTAATCCATAGAATTGTGAGAAATAATACATTGTTACTGTTTTTAGCCACCAGCTTTGTGGCAGTTTGTTGTTCAGTAGTTGATAATTGAAAGACAAGTAAATGAATGAATGAAGGAGTAAATGACTGAATAGAAAAAAAACCTGAATAATAATGAATGTCAACTATAATTTAGTATATATATAGTCACAGGATGTGGAGTACAGCATAAGGAATAGAGTCAGTGGAACTGTAACAGCTATATAGGGTGTCAGAGGTGTAGTAGATTGGGAAACAGGAGTTATTACTTTGTGAGGGGTATACATGTCTAATGATTACATTGTTTTGTACACCTGAAACTAGTTAAAAAAACAAAACAAAACAAAAAAATCTCTGTAAATGGAAGTGAATTATATTAACTAGACTATCACTGGGTATGTTATCACAAAGGTGTGTTACGTTTCCTCTCACCTAGCAACTTTTGTGAAGCTTTACACCTATGATTGCTTATGGGCACCAACGTGCTTTGAAAAAGTTCTGCATCATTGTGTGGGTTAAGATAAAAGGGAGGAAGGAAAAAAATAGAGTATTTTGGGCTTTCCCCCAAAAGTTTAGATCAATCAGTTTTCTCCTTTTCTATCTCTTTTCTCTTTTCAGGGCAATATCATGTCCATTACTAAGAAAAACAAACAAACAAACAAACAAACAAACAAATAAAACCTTCATGTCTACCAAATATTGAAGTTATTTTCTAAAATGAGATAGGGAAACCTAAAGCAATAAAGGAAAATACATGGAAAGTAAAATTTTTATACTGTGGGAGAAAAGTAGTTCTAAGGTAATGGCTGAAACAAATTTAAAGGATCTAATACACTAAAACTATCAAGATGCCATTGAAGGACTTCATTTTCAGCATGCTGTGAATGAACTAAATAAAAAGCATGGAATAGAGGCAAAGTGGTGGAGAAAGTTTGCTTCGAGACAGAAAATCAGCTGTAGTTTGGCTGAGGATTTTGCATTTGAAACTGGTTGTTTGGTGTCTTAGTATCTCAGTGACTAGAGTATGTAAATGATAGAGATAAAGAAATAGTGAAGAGGGAAATAGACTTTATAGATACTACTAAAAGAGCAATAATGAGGAATGATTTAACAAAATTCAAAGGTTTCAGATCACTTGAGAGCCTGAAACAGCAGATGGTAAATATAGTTCAATTCAGACAAACATAAAAAAAAAAAAAAAGATGCATAGCAATAGAGAACTACAAATGTACAAATGAAGGCTGTGGAAACACATTTCAATGGACTAATCACCCACGAGCCAAACAGCAAATATTCAAAAACTTTTAACTATAAGCTTAGTGCAAAAAACCTATCTTCTAAGAGGAAGGCCAGAATTTAAAAAGTGCTTCAGGTTTTCAGGCTTAACTGTTGAGGGAAGGGAGGGCAAGTGGAGATGAGAAAAAAACAAACAAACTTAGAAGTGGGGAAAGCCACTTGACAAAACATGAGATTCTTAGTCACAAACTTCAGGGGATTTAATTTTCTCCATGGAAATAAAAAAGCATTTTGGTAGGTGTGTTAACTTATTTAATAGGGTACATTTTAGTACCCTGTGTAAGAGGGTGTCTAAATATAGCCAGGAGAGCTTTTTTTCCCCAGTGGAAATAGATTATATAGGCTTGTAAACTACCAGTTGTTTATCCTGATGGTCTTACTGACAGAACAGGATCCATATACATTTATATGGCCGAATTGTGTGGAACATTTCAAGACATCTGTTTCCATGTGGTTTCTGCATTTAGACAGGCACTTCTCATAGAGGACGCTTTCATGGACATTTAAAGCCTTCATTTCCTCCCTGTTAATAACAAAAATATCTCATTATACTTTTCTCCCAGTTTCCACCATCTACTCAGGGACAACAGAGTTGGTCCCTCTAACGATAGTGTTTTCAATATTAGATTGACAATCATGTTTTGTTTTGTTTTTCTTTTTGCTCACAACAAACATTTTGGAACAAAATGGAGCAAGCTACCTTATCATTCTTTAGAGACAATGTTGACACTAGCAGGCATGCAAGTTTTATGTTTCTGAATTAACCTGGGATGTCATAGTGTGTGTAGCGGTTTTGGGCTATACTTAGAACTGTCCTATGAAGAGTATCTAGAACCAAGACATTCACAGGGAACATAGATAAAGATAGGAATATGGGAGCTTTTAAGTCGGGAAAACCCTGAATGGATGGATGTCTGTGGGACTATCTCTCCAGATATTTAAAAATATAGTAGTCATCAAAATATGTTATAGATGTTTAAAATGGACTCCTGTTCAATGTCCAGAGATGAAAACTTATGTTCTGTAAAGAACACTTCCAAACTGATTTTTCTTTACTTTTTATTTCTTTTGGTATGTGTTTGATGACTGCTAGAATTATTTTCAGGTTAAGGAGATAAGAGGATTGACTTTATAAACTTCATAATGAACTTCCCCGCTATGACTGACTATATTTCCCAATCTGAAGAACTATACGTTTTCACAATGAAATCATAAACTTTTAGTGTACTTTGATGCTCTGCTTTATGCCTCATCCATCTGCCATGTAGGTATATTCTAGTTGGCATACTGATAATAGCTAGCATGCGCATACTATGTGTGGTTTTAAACTTATTACTTACCATGTAGAAAATGAAACAATATAGATATGTTTAAAAATTTATCCTTGTCTAATAAAAGTAGAAAGGGTCAATAACCAAACACCCAATTTTAGAATCTTTAAATAAAATATATTTGGGATTACTAGAGATTATTTACTTCATTAAAAAAATAAAGTTAGCTTCAATTTTTGGGGGTAACTTTCTCTTTCTTCCAGTTGGCATGTTGATGCAGGTAACCATTGCCTTTCCCACTAAAAAGACTGTGATGTCGACTTCACTGAAGGCAGGGTTCCTGTCACTCATTTCTTAATCCTCTGTGGCCAGAGGAGCACTTACAGAGGGTAGGCTAGCAAATATTTGTAGAAGTAATACATAAACCATAATTGGGTACTGCCTCATGGTTTTAAGTAATGATATACAACAGAAAGTAACCAAATCAAAATTGAGTTTATTAAAAATTTTATTTAATGTGGAGTTTTACATATGTTCCATTTTTGTGAGAGCTGAAAGAGGGTCACAAAAAAAATCAGAAGATGCTAGCAGCTAAGTTTTTTAAAAAGAGCAAGAGTCATTGAATTCATAGAGTAACAAAAAGTTATATTTAGAAATAGACTTAAAATATGACAGTTCATGACATGGTATTTATTAAGGAACGCACTTCACATGTGGGAGTTGACTTTTTGCTCTAGCATGACTTGCCTTGCACCTCCTTTATATAGAACAAACAAAAATGCTTTTGTACATGACATTGTGGCAGAGTTTCTCAATTTGATTCTCTGATGTAGTTATAAAAAGGCTTTTAGTCGCTTTCTACCGCATAAGGTACTATTTCAATATAGATATAAGTTAAATTGGCATCAACCGTGTGTTATGCTTCTGAAAACCTTTCTTGATTATTTTGTTTATTTCTTATTTGAAGATTCCCCTAGTAACAATCCAATGTGTTCCTCATGGACCACCATGCTCATGCTCTCTTTGCCTGATGGAAGAAATAGCTAGCTATCCAATAAAATATTTTCTCCCATTATTTCATAGTAGATTTATTATTGGGTATGTGGCTGCTCAGCTAGAGACCATCTTTCTCAGACTCCCTTACAGCCAGATGTGGTCATTTGGCTACGTTTTCACTAATGAAATGTGACTAGAAGTGAAAGTGACACATCCAGTTGTGGCTCTGAAAAATTTGGACATGTGAATTCTTTATACTTTCCCCTTCCCATGAGCTGTAGCACAGCCACTTATGGGATCAAGCTATTGCCAGATAGATGAGAACAACTTAGGTGATGTTGGAATCACACTGTAAGGAACTTGAGTCTCTGAATGACCTCATAGGAAAGTTGCCTGCTTACCTGGACTGCTTACTTGGATCTGTTACATAAGCGATAATTACATCTGTATTTTTAAGCCACAATATTTTAGAGCATCTTATACATAGCTTAGTCTTCATCCTAACTAATGCAGCTGAACCCAGCAACAATTTCTACTCACCCTAGTCCAGAAGGAACCCAAACTACTCATCTATCTCATTTTTTTAGAAGCTGGCACTACTTTAAAAATGAAAATGAGCCCATCTGATTTTATCTACTGATAGGTGCATCATATTATAGGCGATATATTTACTTAAGCAGTGGCCATATGAAAAACAATATCCCAGTCTATAGTGACTGCTGGGTAGAATCTCAGGCCAAATTGAAATATAAATATTTAGGGTATTTAATGATTATCAGGTGCTCTGTACAAACAAATTCATTTTTTAGGACGCTGAGAGTTTTGACTTTACACAGTGCTGCTCTCTAATAGTGATTCGAAAAGATAAGAGCCAAAGAGAGACTTGGTACTTTTCTTGGCTTTCCTTGCATTTACCCTAGATGCTCTAGATGACCACCAGGCTTCACAGTCCTGACACTATCAAGTCCACTTTGTTTTGGGTAGTTGTGTAGGTTGTTTCCTTCCTGACTTTAAATAGATAGGTATGAAGTTCATTTAATAATGTATGCATTCATTCAACAGATGTGTGTTAGATGAATGAGTGAACGGATGAACGAGTGAACGGATGGATTAATAGATATTTGTTGAGAGTTTATCACAAATCAGTCACTATTCTGTTACCCAGAGATTCAATGATGGATAATAACAACAAAGTTGTCATCCTCATGGAGCTTGTATATTCATCTGTAGAGACAGAAAACATAAACAAACAAGCAAATAAATAAAAATATTTAGATATTGATAGATACTATAAAGGAAACAGAAACAGGGTGATATAATGGTGACTCAGTAGGAAGGAGGATTCTCTAGGTAGAGTGCCCCCAAACCCCTTTCTCAGAAATTCATGTGAAGCTGAGACCTAGAGGGTAAGAAGTAGGAAAGTGTTGGACAGCTGGGTGGAGAATTTTCTAGGCAGAGAGAACAGTAGGTGCCAAGTCCTTGGGGCAATTTACATTCATTTTTGGATGCTGTGTATATGCTATTTTTCTAATTATGATAATAGCATATTTATCTAATTATTGTATAATAATAAATAACATACTGGTGATATAAAAATAAAGATCAAGAGCAGCGGTTCTCAACCTGTGGGTCACGACCCCTTTGGGGGTTGAACGACCCTCTCACAGGGGTCGCCTAAGACCATCGGAAAACAAAAAGATATTTACATTATGATTCATAACAGTAGCAAAATTACAGTTATAGAGTAGCAACGAAAATAATTTTATGGTTGGGGGTCACCACAAAATGAGGAACTGTATTAAGGGGTCGCGGCATTAGGAAGGTTGAGAACCATTGATCAAGAGAATCAATAGTTTTGATTCTTAAGATATTTAGACCTTTATCTTCACCTGACTTAGTTTTAGATGCTGTGTAATCAAAAGATTATCATCTAAAATAGATTCAAACAAGTGGTCTTGTTCAGCATAACAGTTTATTTTATTTATATTACTTTTAATGCAAAATTCAGGTGTTAAGTATAAAAAATTTGTGTGGTTGGCAGGTGCCATTAGGATGTAATTGCTTTTAACTAACAAAATCTCATTAATTGTCTTGACTTTTAAACTGAAAGTACAAAAAAGGATGGAATAATTGAATAATAAAAAGTTGAAGAGGGGCCAGCTGAGTAGTGCGTTGGTTAAGAGTTGGCTTGGGATGCCAGCTCTGAGCATCAGGGCCCCGTTTTGGATCCTACATGAGGGCCAGTGATGCTGCACCCTCTACAGATAAGATGGTGAACAACAGCTCAACCTGGAGTCACTGGCGATGGTGTAGGCTGCAGTGAAGCTGCAGTGGACTGCTGTGAGCTACTGTGAGTGGCCGGCAGCCAGCGTGAGCTATCGTGAGCCGTCGTTAGTGGCCATCCAGTGGCCGGCGACTGATCTGCCTCACCCGGGAAGAGCCCGATGATAATACCAACATGGGCCAGTGAAGCGATGTCCTCCACAACTTGACAAAAGAACAAAAGGACAGCACCTTGTCTGTTCCCTTCCCCAATTCCCCAACGCTGTTCCCCTCCCCCAGTTCCCCAATAAAATCTTAAAAAAATAGAAGTTGAAGAGGTTGGATTTTTAGGTGTATAATTTAGTAGACATAATATAATTAAGTAACATAAAAAGTAACTTAACAAAAGGAAGGAAATCTGAGATCCCCCTGTTCAATGCCTGTTAGGAATTGTTGGAAAAATAATGGAAGTACATAAAATGTTTTTCTGTAAAAATCTCCAAAAATATAAACCTTAGAACTTTTGAGTATAAGCCTATTAAAATATCACAAGAAATATAATCAGTATCATGTAGAAACTAGGAAGACAATTTCACTGCTGAGTAGAATATCTGTGACCTGGAAAACAATTTATGGATTTAAAAAAATGATTTTCAACAGTTCTTTTAATAAGTTCAGGTAAATTGGGAATCAAGTATGAATATAACTCTTACTTTACTTCTATATCTTGTTTGAAATGCATGAAAAAAATCAAAATGATATTTGCAATAATACAACATGAGCCAAGCTATGAAATTTAGTTTTCCAAAAAATATTCAGCATACCTGAACAAGACTACAATAAAGAGAAATTTACTGCAATTATGAAGCTTATGACCATTTATGTTGCATATATTTGCTGCATCTTTTTGCACACCTTTAAATAAGCACTCTAAGAAAATAACTTCCTGGGAAATGACTGAGATAACCACAGATAAAAAATTAAAATGAATTATTTGACAGCCACTGTATAGTAACATTAGATTCGATTCTACTATTGAAATTGCCTCTGTATTGTCAGCAGTTAGAAAACACTTTCTCAAACGATCAACATCTATTTCCAAAAGTGTAGTTATGGATAATATGCATAGTTACAAATCATCATGGGCTTCCTTCGAGAATCAATCCAAAAAGAAGTATTCAGACAAATAGATACATTTTAATAAGTCAAGTTCCAGCTGTGAACTTCAAGGCAATCATAAGAGGTAAACATAAAGAGTCCAGGGATAATACAAAATAAATAAGTCTTATAAAACTGGATATTTACAGAGTTCTAAATCCTCAGGAATCCACAGGGTGTCCACAAATGCACTTAGAAGGCAAGACTTTCAAAGCTAACATAAAAATCTGACTCATTATCTTTCTGTAATTTAGTATTTCCTCTTAAACAAGAATTTTAAGTAGAGGGTAGCTAGAATAGCTGAATTAATCTAAACTTTTTTTCCATCAAAAGTTCATTATAAACGCCCTTGGCTCTGTTCTCATCACCTTCATCCTTGCATATCTCTCCTGCATGACTTCAAAGAGAACTCTCCACACAGGAGAGTAAAGTGAGGCGAGTGGATGAGAACAGGGCCACCTCTCTTAAAAGAGAGGCTTAATTAAGTACATATTTGAAGAGGGCCTTTTACATGAAAAAGCAGTAAGAAAATTCAGTATTATTAACACTGAACGAGAAGTGCTTGGTGCTGGGAGTAAAGCCTTATAAAGATTAAGAAAAAAAGTTTATATTCTCCTCCTCCAGGCAAGCATTATTCAATAGGGCTCTTGACTGATCTGTCATCCTGAGAGAGTCTCCATAGCATCTCCATATTGATCCCCGGTTAGTTTGGAGGAAGAGGAAGCAGAAAGTAAAAGATACATCTTTCTTAAATCTGAATAAAATTATAACATGCCTACTTTAAATGTGCATTTATGTCTTTGCCAAAGGACTTATAATACATGTAACATTTAGAAGAAATCGTTTGTCTGTATAATCAGAGAAGGATCTTTATTTTCATTTGTTACTTAACAGAAATTTAACTGGCATCTTTTATCAAAATGACTAATGTTGGGCCGGCTGAGTGGCGCATTGGTTAAGAGCTGGCTTGGGACGCCAGCTCTGAGCAGCAGGGCCCCCGGTTCGGATCCCACATTAGGGCCAGTGACACTGCGCCCTCTACAGCTAAGATGGTGAACAACAGCTCGACCTGGAGCTGGGCTGCTGTGAGTCGCCGGCGACAGTGTAGGCTGCAGTGAAGCTGCAGTGGGCTGCCACAAGCTACTGTGAGTGGCTGGCAGCTGGTGTGAGCGGCCAGCAGGCAGCGTGAGCTGCCAAGAGTTGCCATGAGCATGTCCAGTGGCCAGCGACCGATCTGCCTCACCCGTGAAGAGCGCAATTATAATACCAACAGGGGCCAGTGAAGCGACGTCCTCCACAACTAGACTGAAGAACAAAAGGACAGCAACTTGTCTGTTCCCCTTCTCTGATTCCCCAATGCTATTCCCCTACCCCGATTCCCCAATAAAATCTTAAAAAACAACAAAAAAATAAAGACTTAACGTTAATGTAATAATAGCACATGGAAATTGGAAATTTTGACTGAGGCAATGTGACTCTACAGATATAAAATTCTAAAGTGATATGCCAGATCAAAATGCAAATCATCTGAGAAAAATATCTGGTTAGAAGGCTCTGCAGGCCATAATGAAAGGCTTGAGAAAGTTGAGTAAGAAGTATTTGAGCAGAGATTTCCTTTGAGAGCTAGCTCTGCACTCTAAGTCCCACCACACATCCAAAGGGTGAGGAGTGAGAGACATTCTCCTCTGCCATAAACCTAGAAAGAGGGTTTCATTGGGAAAGCTCCCAATGATTTTGGGGACTCTCTGGTCTGCTATCTGACAAATGGCCCTGACATTCTTCTGAGCATGGTCATGACCCTCTGAAGTGACAGGATGGAGAGAACGCGGGGTCATTTGTTAAATAACTGCATACTTACTGATGGATGGGCAAAAAAACTCATAAGACCAGGTGTAGATGACAAGAGTGGGAGAGCCATTATGGAGCCATTTTAAATTCTGTTCAGCAGACTTTCCAGGATAGACAACAAGGCTCTAACTGCTAGAATCTATGTATGGAGTGATCGGCTGAGGGATTAGAGATGAGGGGGGTGCAGGCAACTGAAGGGAATGTATTGAAAAAGAAGTCACAGGTGCTGTACCTAGAGGAGGCTAACTTCCAAAAAGTCCAAAAAACCTTGAAACATCTGCCAGGCTAAGTTCCTGAAAATGCCACCTTGTGATAGTATCTGTCCATGTAAGCACTTCCCTGCCCGCCTTTGACCTGCACTCCCTTTAAATTTAGGAGTGGTCTTTACAGGAACAGGTGAGTACAGGAAGAGATGAGTGACATAGAAAGACTCATTTCTTCTACCCTGCAAAGTGGCCGGTCTACAGTCAGGCTCTGGCTGAAGAGGGGAGAAGACAGAATGGTCAATCAAAGTCAGAGTTCTGATTATTGGGGACTTAACAGTATAATTGCTGAAATAAGACTGTATTTGTGACATGAAATGACAAAAGGATCATAAGACCTTAAAATGTTTCATCACGTGAATATAGTATCCCAATAATATCCCATTTCCTAACGGAGTGTTTTTCAACAATTTTTTTCTGCCTTAACCCATAAGATAATATGACATTTATATGAGCAACAAACCAGCTTGGGCACACCTAACTTCAGTCTCATTAACTATTTGCTTTCTTCTTCCTCCTCACTCTATAAAGCATGTTGAAATGCAAGGTTCTGAGGGTAAATGGGATCAAATATATGGTGATGGAAGAAGAACTGACTCTGGGTGGTGAACACAAAACGAGATATATAGATGATGTATTACAGAATTGTACACCTGAAACCTATGTAACTTTACTAACCACTGTCACCCCAATAAACTTTAATTAAAATAAAAAGAAAGAAATGCAAGGATCTGAAAGAAATGGTAGAGGGATAAGCCTTTTTTTTATTAAAAAGAATACTTCATAACATCAAGTCTTTGCTATTATCAACAAATTACTGATATAACAGCATATAAAGACACTTCAGTTAGAAATCCATTGGACTACAGAATAAATCCAGATTAATGAATTTGGTATTCATAGCTCTAGTCAAGCTCATTTTTTTGCTTCTTCAGTTGTATATGCCTCAGACAGGGAACTGATACAAACTACACTGGAGGAGGGAATTTTCTGGGAGGGAGGGGCATATAAGGACAGGAGAAGCTAGAGATCAACAGGCACTTTAGACTTCATATTATAGTTTACTTAAGACTGGTCTGTATCCACTAATCGTCTCATGCATTTTCAGGGCTATCTTAACTAAGCATTGTTATGTTATTGGCAGGCCTTCAATTCAAAACTGATGAAATAATAGAATTAAAAATAGGAATCTAAGACGTAATTAAGTTGCTAAACTCATTAGTAACTCATGAGATTAGAGCTTTATAATTTAAATGTCACAGTCATCTACACTTTTACTAACGTTATTCGAGCTTTTAGAGTGGTAGAAAGTCACAATCAGATAATTAGATTTCAGTTATTAGTATTATATTTGGTTACTTTATGTACTTTTAATAAAAATATTAATAATTTTATGCCTATGAGATTTACAAAAGATTAATTACTGTATCTGTAGGTAGAGTACTCATCAGATCAAATAGTTAGTGAATTACCATCTCTAAGATCATTTATCTTTTAACATTCTGTTTTAAGCTGAGTGGTATTTGCCATTTTGATAGCAAAATACATTTCTCAGCTAAGGACTCAGTAGAACTAGAATACCCTGCATGCAGATTTCTAAGCTATAATGAAAGAAAGCTCATATTTTTTTTCTTTTAAATATATTATTGGGGAATTGGGGAAGGAGAACAGCATTGAGGAATCAGGGAAGGAGAACAGACAAGTTGCTGTCCTTTTGTTCTTCAGTCTAGTTGTGGAGGATGTCACTTCACTGGCCCATGTTGGTATTGTGATCACTGCGCTCTTCCCGAGTGAGGCAGATTGGTCGCCGGCCACTGAACAGCTGCTCACGGTGGTTCATGGCAGCTCATGAAAGCTCACGCCAGCTGCCGGACAGCCCCACTGCAGCCTACGCCGTCACCAGTGACTCACGGCAGCCCAGCTCCAGGTCGAGCTGTTGTTCACCATCTTAGCTGTAGAGGGCACAACGTCACTGGCCCCCATGTGGGATCCAAACCGGGGCCCTGCTGCTCAGTGATGGCATCCCAAGCCAACTACTAACCAACGAGCCACTCGGCCAGCCCAGAAAGCTCAGATTCTTAAATTCCACATACATCTTTTTGATGCAGTTTTTGTTTTCTTCTGGGTTTAATTTTCTTTCTAAGCCCTCATTTGACAATTATATGTCACTTTGAATCTACTTTTTTTGAAGTTTTCTATCTTCCTAACTAAATAAATGTTTCTTTAGAGAAAGAACTGTGCATTCTCTTTGTGTCCTGAATACATAGCACTGTACTTTGGGGATGCTAAGACAAAGTTAGTTTACAGGAAACTAATTTTAAGAGAAAAAATTATGAGATTCTTTTTTCAAAGTGACTCAGCATCATTATTAACAAATGTTTAGATGCAAGAGCTATCCTAGATATGGAATATGTTCTGTGGCAATTGTACTCAAAGAATTTACCATTTATGCCAGCAGAGGCAGTTTGCATGCCCAACACTAATTCATAAAAGAGCTAAATGAGTGGTGCAGACATTAAATGTTAGAGGAATTCCAAAAAGGGTATGAATACTGTAGGTGGTGTTATCAGGGAAGGTTTTAGGTATCTGGCGGAATTAAATAATATTCTATATACTTTTAACACATAGCATGAATAAATATTTTAAATATAATTTTACAATAAAGAATATCACTGCGCTTGTGCATGAGGTAAGGGGACATTTTGAACTTATTTAATCTTCGGAGGGAGAGTTTCCCTTAGCACATGTATGTGTGAACATATCATTAAGATTATCTTGAGAGTTAGACTCTCTTTATTTTGTTGCACATCCATGCTTTCTAAAAAGAACTCGTGTACATGTAAAGGTTTACAAATGCTCATAACTCAAATTACGGACATGCAGTCAAATTTACTGCTACCTTTGTTTTGGCAGTGGAGACATCCAAAGGCCAGCAATTGGAGAAAAACAGTGGTAAATGCTACTATTTATAAAAATTAATGACCAATGCATTATTTTAATGACGATGTGCGGTATTTTAATACTCCTGCTCTGTCATGGCTAAGCCTTGTTAGTGAGATGAAAACAAAAGCCTTTGATTTCCAGTTTTGGTTTTATTAAATCCCAAGCAACTAAATTTTTGAGAGCTCCCACACCAGATATTATATCATTTGCACTCCAGCCCCAATCTATTGGACTTAAAAGTCCGTCCATATTCTTTCCACTTTGCCATATTAAAATTAACCTGGCCATTTCAGCATGTGTGTCCATGTACCACACACACACACACACACACACACACACACACACACACACACACACAGGCTTAGTTTTCTTTCAGGTTTGGAGAACATATTAGGTACCAGGGATTTCTCTTGGTCCATCAATACTGCATTGACAATTACATATTGAAGACTGCTGTCTTAATAGTTCTTGTTGCATCTTTGGGTTTCTACAGTTATGAATATCCTTTAGTCATTTATTCATTCACTCGTACATTCTGTTAAGTGCCAAGAATGAATAAGAAAGTCTCTGTATTCTAGGGACTTACTGAGCAATGGGGAAAATAAATATGTAAACAAATACATGTTATGGGTAAATAGTGTGAAAATGATTTCTAGGTTCAATGAAGAAATGGGGGAGAATAGACAGTCACTATACGTGAGTTATAGTAAGCTAGAACCTCAGCTTTCAAAACCTATTTTGTGTGTTTGCCGTAGAGATAAGACAGTCTTATTACAAGTGTCCTTTTCATAACCACAGTTGACAAAGGTCTTGGATGGTGTCCAACAGACACCTTTCAAGGGATGAATGTAGTTCTTTCTCTTGTGCCTTCCTTTAACCTATACATAATTCTGTCATAGACCTTGAAACATTTTGGTTTTATTATTTATTTGTGTAAATGTTCTAACTTAACTAGACTAGTACCTCCTAAAGTCAGTGTCTTCAATGTCTGTGTAACTAAAGCCTAACACAGAATGAAACTTATATAGGCATCCAATGAATATTTGTGGAAATAAATACGTAGCACTTGATAAGTTATAAATCTCTTTATAAAACACACACACACACATATATATGCATTTGTATCACATGCATACATACACACAAATATATATGTATGTGTATTTGTATATATATAATATAAAATTATTATTATTATGAGGGAGAATACATAATTAAGCAAGATTTAATCTGAACTACTGAATCTTATTTTATCCTTACAGTGATAATTGTAAGCTATATCAGGGAGTAATAAATTTATTCCATATATCAAGAAACTAATGCTCAGAGAGATTGTTATTAGGGCAAGTTCAGGTGTAAAGCCAGAACTAGGACACAGGTTTACTGATTCCAAAATCAATGGTCTCCTATTCTACTCTACTAGTAAATGCACTAACTCAGGAAATAAGAATAATAACACCTATTTGTTCCTTTCACCCAAGGTTCTCAGCATGTCTTGCTAATTGTATCTACAGTCAGAGAAAAGAAAGCTTTTACACCGTTAGGATTTTGTCTAATTCATTCTGCAGTCAGCCACTGAGCTCCAAATACAGCTTTTCTTTCATTTTGATCAAAAGATCATATTGGCTATGCCAACCTATTAGTGTTTAGAGAAGCTGCGAGTTAAATTTCTGTGCTTCAAAAGATAAAAAAAATTGTTTCTGTTTTGAGATTGTATAAAAAAAGATTCTGCATGTAGGAGGTTCATTCAGCATACATTTTTAACATACTTTTAAGTCTGCCTTAAAATAGAAGTCTGTCTACTTCCTCTGGATCTCTTATAAATTGCTAATGTCAATGCTAAGAATATGTTATTTAGTTGGAACTTTTAAAAGCAGTACAGTTTATAGGTTAAGAATTATTATTACACAAGGCCTTCTTTAGATTAATGCAATGCTAATGTTCAAGCGCTTATATTTTTCATCCTCATATTAACCTTGGGAGGTCATATGTATAAATGACGCGTGGTGTACTACAGACCTTCCTTAATTTTGAGTAGGTGATGATTGCAATCAAACATTTGCAGATATTATTTCTGGCAATGAATATATATGATAAGGTTAATTAATAATGGATTTAGTTAGAAATAGCAATTATAACTCTAAAATTATGGGAAAAGGTTTACGTACTTGAAAGTTTGGGTTAAACATGCTATGAAACATATATATTTAAATAAAATTAAAATTGTGCCCTTTGAGTATTTTACTGAAATCCTCTATCATATCTACATTCATTCAACTATTGCTTTTTGATTATATAAGTACTTTGAAACTTGTAGACTTAAGATAGATTTTTCTTTTTCAGAAATTACCATTAATGATCAAACACTTAATTGGATCCCCAAGTAGTCTAATTTGGTTATAATGACAAAAATAATGAGGTTGCTGTTTTCTGGTTCAAGTATTGACACCATTACATTATCTTCATTATTAAGCTATAATACTCTTTGGGACTCTCCTGTTGGGGAATTAGGATTTACTGATCCATCTTGAATAACACCTAGTAGGTACATTTCAGAGTTGATTGTTCCCATGATGCAATCCTTTCTATTGAGAACACCCATCCCTACACCAGTACCTGCCTCACAGAGTTTTACCAATGTGAGCATAGTTGATTAATCAATTTAAAAAAAACATAGTTATTGAGTAACTTAAATATGATAACGGCATTGCATTAATTATGAGAATAGAAAGATAAACAGTCTGTGCCATTTTCTCAAATAATTTATTATCAGGATAGAGAACATCTTTAGTTCAACTATTGTATAAGAAAGTTCATGGCAAATAAATTAAGGGGATATAAGTAGAAGAAAAGAAATATACAGAAAATGCTGGATGTAGGGTTGAGAGTCAGTTTAATGTGTTGGTTTTGAATATTGCCCCTCTATTCAAACTACATCAGTTTAAATCCTAACTCAACCAGCTAGATGTTGAGATACTTTGGGCAAGTTACCTGAACTTTCTAACAGGTGTTTATTATATATTACTTTTTCTTAGTTATATAAAAATGTGATAATAATAGTGTATATGTGCTTCAAAAGCTTGTTGTTAGAATAAAATACATTAATACTTGCATATATAAAAGTGCTTGGCACATATATGAGTATCAGCTATTATTATTAGTAGATTACACTGGAGAATAAATAACATAATAATGAACATGAACTGCTTAGTATAGTACCTGTTTTACAGTAATCAGTTGAAAATGTTAGCTTATTATTATGTGTGCTAGGTTCCTATGCTGTGTTTCGAGGAAAGTCAAACAGACCAAACCCCCCCCAAAAAAATTCACATACAATTTTGTGCATTAAAAATATAAAAACATATGTAAGTAAGGACTAATAGCTTATTCATACAGCTCTACATCTAATTGAAATCAAAATCATATATTGTGATGTGTTTAATGGATAGGATTTTAAAGTTCTATAAAAAATGATCTAGGATATTAATACTTGAGTAAATCACTGGGTGAGACACACAAAACAAGAGTGAATGAAAAATACCACACCAGCTATTACTTCTGTGTTCTGGCTGTGAAAAAGGCTGAATCTCAATATTAAACCTCAGTTAGTTGCCAAATGCTGATAAAATAATGACATCTATTCCCAGAAAAATGGCATGAGGGCTATTACAATAGAACGAGCGAAAAAAAAAAATCTCTAGACCGTAGAACTTCCTCTCCCTATCCAAATAGGAAAATAAATAAATAAATAAAACCATATCCCAAGCAAGATTGAAGGTATTTGTGCCTCCATGAAAGAGTTGAAAGATACATCCCTATTGACTTGCCTATTTGCCTTGCACAGAAATCAAATAAATTTTGGAGAATGACAGTGGATTATCATAAACATAACCACATGCATTTCTAATTTCATTTGCTCTTCTTGATGGGTTTTCTTTACTGGAGCAAATCAGTGCAGTATCTGGGAACTGGTATGCAACTATGGAGAATAAATGCTTTATTCTCTATGCCTGATGGTAAAGACCACCAGAAGTGGTTTAATTTCACCTGACAGACAATTAGAAAGTACCCCCTCCACTTTCTAATTTCAAGACTATATCAACTTTACAGATTTTCTGTCATAAACCGATATGCAGAAATTTTGTTTATCCTGCTATTTCTTACAACATCATGCTGATCTTCTACTTTTATGATACTATATTTATTATCTATTGGGTTTGGTGAGCAGGCCCTCATAAATAATCAGTATACATAGCAAGTCACATGTATGGCGGAGAGTGGGAAATAAACCCATTGAAAATTTAGGGGATGGGAATTCAGTTGTCAAGGGAAGTACTTCACATTGGGGTATAAGGGGATGGACAGTTCAAGGCAGAGAACATGTGATGTGTGCATTTGACCTAGGCCTCAAAGAGCAGATGAAGGGGCCAGCTGAGTGGCGCATTCATTAGAGTTGGCTTGGGACGCCAGCTCTGAACAGCAGGGCCCTGGTTCGGATTCCACATTAGGGCCAGTGATGCTGTGCTCTCTACCGCTAATAGGGTGAACAACAGCTCTACCTGGAGCTGGGCTGCTGTGAGTCACTGGCGACAGTGTAGGCTGCAGCCCCTGCTGCAGTGGGCTGCTGTAAAAAGCTACCGTGAGTGGCTGGCAGCCAGAGTGAGCTGCCAAGAGCCGCCATGAGCGGCCGTCCAGGGCCTGGCAACCTATCTGCCTCACGTGGGAAGAGCGCAATGATAATACCAACAGGGGCCAGTGAAGCGACGTCCTCCACAACTAGACTGAAGGACAAAAGGACAGCACCTTGTCTGTTCCCCTCCCCCCATTCCCCAACGCTGTTCCCCTCTCCCAATTCCCCAATAAAATCTTTAAAAAAAAAAAGAGCAGATGGAACTTTTGTAGTTAGAGTGAAGGAAAGGAGAACATTTGAAGTGAAGAGAAAAATGGGGGTGGGGTGAGGAATATAGAAGTTAGAAAGTGGAACATCACAAGAGCAGTTTTAAAAATGGAGAATAATAACTGAAGAAAATGTAACTAGAAGTAAAACTAGAAGGGCAAGTTGAGACTTGAATTGCCAAGATAAAGATTTTGGTTCACTTTTTGTAAGTTATATAAATATCTAACCTCTATGCTGTACATCTGAAACTAATAAAATATTGAATGTCAACTGTAACTGAAAAGAAACTAAAATTAAAAAAATATTTTGGTTTATTTTTGATAATAAGGTTTACATTTAAAGTAGAGAAACTATTTCAATACATCTATTAATCTACAAGATGATGCAGGGACAGATGGGAGAGGGTGGTTGTGATATGAATACTATCGTTTTTTTCCCTTCCCACAATCCACTGACCTCAGGAATCTGATAGGTTGAGTATTATTGATGCCAAGGTAAAAAAGATGTACCTTTAACTGATGCTTACAAAAATATAGTAAATTTCTTTACCTAGACTTTTAAAATCTCAAATAGTAGAAAAAAAGAGACACAATTCAAAATCAGACTGCCATGAATCATAATATCCACTGTTAGTGTGGTTGTTTTGCCCTTTAGTTTTTACTCTCTAAATAACCATTCCCTTAGCAAGAGAGTAGATCACAACTTACTGACTGGATATTGTATTTAGAAATGATCTGGAAAAAGTAAATAATTGATATTTACACTTTATAAAGAAGTGTTTTAATTAGTGGGCTGAATAGGAAGATGTTATTGGTCCACTCTCAGGAATACTCGGAGTTTCACAGACGTCTTATGGTTGTAGCCGTGGGAGTAGTAGTAGTAGTACTATTGATCATATTTATTATGAACTTACATGTCAGGAACAGTTCAATTAATCTTCCCAACTACAGCCCAATGAAGCAGGTACTATCATTATCCCTGTTTTACAGATGAAGAATCTGTGACATAGAAAGTCACTGACCATAACCAAGGTCACCCAGTCAGAAAATGTTAGACCTTGCAACCCAGCCAATGTGGTCTCAGACTGCACCCTTAATTACTATAAGTTTTGAGAAATACGTGCAGTATGACACTTCACTGATAAAAGCTTAACAATCTTTGGGTGTAATTTCTGGAAACAGATTACAGCTTCTGTTTGTTTCTTTTTAATAGATGAGAAAAGTTGCCTATACTTAAATATGTGATCTTTACCTTATTAGCTTGTTCAACTCCAACAATAACATGAATACTAAAAGTGAATATGAAGTATTATCATTCCTTCTTTTTCATCAGTCACAACAGTTGCTACTCTTTTTTATTTTTATTTTTAAAAACCAAATTTTAGTGAGGTATAAATTACATACAATAATATGTACCAATTGTAAATGTCCATTTGATGAGTTTTGAAAATATATATATACATATTGAAAAATACATATAGCTGTATCATATATAGAATATTTAAAAGACCTCAAAAATTTAACTCATGCCACTCAGCACTCAATCATCTGCTAATCTCTCTCCTCTGACAGCCACTGATATGTTTCTCTGTAGTTTTTCCTTTTCTAGAATTTCATATATATGGAATCATGCAGTATGTAGTTCTTTGTGTCTGGATCTTTTCATGTAACATATGGTTTAAGTATTTATCTATGTTGTGTGCATTGGTAGTTTGTTGCTTTGTATTGCTGAGCAGGATCACATCAGGAAAGTTTACCACAATTCCTTCCTTTATCCATTCACAAATTGATGGATACGTGGGTGGTTACCAATATTTTACTTTTATGAATAAAGCTGCTTTGAGGGCCGGCCGAGTGGCGCGATGGTTAAGAACTCGTTTGGGATGCCAGAGGGCCCCGGTTCGGATCCCACATATGAGGGCCAGTGACACTGCCCTCCACAGCTAAGATGCTGAACAACAGCTCAACCTGGAGCTGGGCTGCCATGAGTCGCCGGCGACAGCGTAGGCTGCAGTCCCTGTGGCAGTGGGTTGCCATGGGCTACCGTATGTAGCCAGCAGCCAGCGTGAGCGGCCAGCAGCCGCAGTGAGCGGCCGTCCAGAAGCCGGCGACTGATCTGCCTCGCCAGAGAAGAGTGCAATGATGCCAACTTGGGCCAGTGAAGCAACATCCTCCACAACTAGATTGAAGAACAAAAACGACAGCAACTTGTCTGTTCCCCTTCCCCCAATTCCCCAGCACTGTTCCCATCCCCCCAATTCCCCAATAAAAAATCTTTAAAAAAAATAAAAATAAATAAATAAAGCTGCTTTGAAACTTTGAGTACAAGTTTAGTCTTTTTATTTATTTATTTTTTTGTTCATGGTTTATTTTGAAAAGCATAGTTAATTTAAAGTTTCACTTTTATTCTGAAGTTGTGATTTTTAGTCTGTTTACTTTCAATGTTGCCTTCATTGGATTACACTAAGATTTCACTTTTGATTCAAGTGTTTGGCTTCATGACCAATTATGTGAACACTGTGTTTTCTATATTTCACATTGATGCTACTATATTTGTTATAAGCATGGGATCATTGTGTTGTTTTGCTTTTAATTTTTGCCTGTTCACATATTTAAGCCTCACTTTAAATCCTGTTTTTAGTTTCATCATATAAGGTAGCTTGGGCTGGGGCCAGTCAATCTCTCTGGATCTTAATGGTGATAATTCAGATCTTGTTTGGTAAATGTATATGTTATGCCTAAAGACCAATGGTCCTGTTTCAAAAACAAGGAGGACCAGTTAGTAGATGAATGAATAATCCTTCTGTTTATAATTAAATTCCACAATCGAATGTTGTTAAAGCTGTATGCCTTAATATTGAGCATAGCGTATTCAAGTGATGGCTGATCTTTGGTTTCTCTATGAACTATAAGACATGAGATTTTAATATACTTAGAAATCTAGGTACAGTTTCATTTATTGCTCACCATAATGGCAAATAATCAGGGCATAACCTCTTAAATAAGAAATTCACTTTCAGAATTAAAACACACACAGAAGAATAAATTTTAAATTTTCTAATCATTGTTCTCTCCTGCAGATAATGATAGGCACAGTGCTTATTATATTTCTACCCTATATACCTTAATATATTCTTTCTACCTTTCTCAAATAGGACGTTTCCTGAGATAATATTAATAATCATTCTCGTTGAAAACCAATAAAGCTTAGAAAAATCCTCTGGATTTTATTACTAAGAAAATCTTTACCAGACTTGTGATTTTTTTAAAACACTTAATATTCTTGTGATAATTAAAGATTATCTGTTTCAGTCCAATCACCTCTCTTAGAATTTCACTCTATGTAAGTATATTTGGTATTGTAAGCTAACAATACAACACAGTTCAGTCATATCATAGCATATTTGTTATTAAATGTTTCAGAATTTTAATTGCACTTTTACATTGGAGATCAAGCATTGATTGCAGAAATCTGAGGTCATCTTTAAAGTTGAAGAGACTTTTTAGAGTGGCAAAATGAACATAAAATTTAAGGAAAATGTCAGTTTTATTCTAAACAATCACAGTAACAATATAAAATAGTTTAGGATAGCACATTTTGAAAATTGAAGAAAAAGAAAAACAAAATACAGTAAAACCTTGGATGGCGAGTAACTTGGTTTACAAGTGTCCACAAGATGAGCAAACATTTCTAATACATTTTAACTTGGTAAATGAACAATGTCTTGCATGTGAGCAGTTTGTTTCTAGAATGAATTATGCTCACAAACCAAGGTATTGCTTTTTCTTTTTTGGTGTAATGTTGACATTGGTCAAGCCCTATAAAGTTTGTTATATATTACATTTTTCCTTATTTCT